>NW_025874571.1:0-3147 GCF_002878395.1 Capsicum annuum | reverse complement strand
AAGATGAGGACCCACTGCTTACTGAACTGCTACTGCAGATCTGAAATCTGCACCTCAGAACCTATGGTGTAACATAAAAAGAAAGCACCATAGCGCAAATGCGTCACTACAACTAAAGTATTGAGTATAGTGGGGGTAGGCTAAATACATGGGGTTTATATGCATGAACTGTTGACTAATATGAACGTGAGAATACATACATACATACATACATACATATGTAACTGCTACTGAACTCGTAAAGATACTGACTACTGAGTTTGAACTCTGACAATATGAGTTTCGTGATACTGAGATACTGAATGACTGATAACATGGATGACTGTATCTAACAGTCCTAATTTTGGGGAAAACTATCTGAGTTCCAAACTGTATCTGAATATCTAAGTCTGAAATCAGTCCTAGCTAACGAGTGATCTCTGAAACTGATAATGAGAATACTCGACTGAATCTGAGATTGAGATCAAGCCTGTCTACCGGGTGACCTCTAGATCTAATAATAAGCATCTGAATATGGGACCAAGCCTATCTGACGGGATGGTCCAAGAATCAATGGAACTATCTAAGTTCCTTACTAAGATCGATGACTGTATCTGATAGTCCTGGTTCCTAATTTCTACTCTGAAGACTGATACTGAAACTGTAACTGTAATTGTGACCGTGGGAGGTAGTAACCTAACCAACATGCCCCGATACTGTACTGGTGGGGTCCAATATTTGCCTTGATTGGAAGGGTGTGAATACCGTGCCATGGGTAGAGACCTCTACTATGGTCAAGCCTCTCTGACGGGTCACCCTGAATAGGAAATCAAGCCTAAGGCAATATAATAGCCAAGTATAGCCTTAATCTGACGGGTGACTCCTATCCTGCGCTGGTTACACAGTTTTGCAGTATAGGGATTACTTTTAATGGCTCTGCATTTATAATGGGAAAACCGCCATCCCTGCACTCGCTCGGTGCTAGTCCCTACTCCTAACTGAAAGACTCTAAAAAGATTAACTGCGCTGAACTGACTAACTAAACTGAACTAATTTATAAACTGATTAACTGAGCTGATAATATTTTCTTAGCTAAACTAAGCTGAATTCACTGAGTTCCATTGACTGACGGAAAAACTACTTGAGATCTGAGGTCTGACTGAGAGTACTAAAACTACTGGGACTACTGAACTACTGAGATTTCTGAGTTTTTCTGAGTCACATAACTAACTGAAATCTATGGAGCATAGCTTGACTGAGGATGTCTTGAAACATGACACTATCTCTAGGCACACAACTATTGTTTTTTGGTAAAGTACCCCCAGGACTCGATGAAAGGAAACTGGCACACATGACTGACTTGATCATAAGAGTAGAGTCCACAATTCACAATATCGTAAGCAAGGATTTCATAATAAGAATGATTCTCAACAAACTATCACATGATCGGGAATGCACACAACATGTATATACTTGCATGGCTTCAATAACATGGTCATTCCATAACACAAAAATATCATGAGCATCTCATACAACATCTTCAATTCAAAACAATAGCATGGTGATCACGTTGAACATAAACTTAGAACATGGAATAGTCATTTAGGACTTATTATGTCATAAAAGCATGATTTCTATTTCCTTAGGTGTTTTCACAAACAACTTACATGCACATCTTAGGCATAGGTGGATTCATCAAGATTACAAATATTCAACCACCAATTTTACATTTTTATACATTAAATACCACCATATCCTCACACAAAACATACAAAGATCCCATCTTAGTCATCATCAAACTCCAACCACATGAACATCAACCACCAACAACATAAACATCATAATACATAATTTAGAAGATGGCTCTTGAGCTTCATGGACGAAAGGAGTCCATGAATAAACTCACTCATACCTTAGAAGGAAGATTCTTGATGATTGACGGAGGAATTTCCTTGAAATTGGATCTTCAAGCTTAATTATGCAACCCTAGTTTTTTTCTCTTTTAGTGCTCTTGGATAATGAACTTAAAATGTTAGTACGGTTGTAATGTAATTAAGAGCTATATATTTTGTAGGTTTAAGTTTACGGACGTGTAAGGAGTGTTAAAAGACTTAATTACCCTCAAAATAACTCAAAACGAAGTGTTTAAGTCACTTGAAACCATAAGATATGTGCCGCATAAGATATCTCATATATTTACATAGGCGCCGCATATGATATCGCCTAAATTTACATAGGCTCCGCATATGATATCACCTATATCTACATAGGTTCCGCATAGTCTACCGCCTATATTTACATAGGCGCCGCATATGCCAACGCATATGCTTTCCAGTGGCCATTTGCAATTGGTTAGGCGACGCACTCTACTTCACAAAGCCATAACTCCTAGCTCGAGTGTCGGATTTTGATGAAATTAGTATCGTTGGAAAGATAATTCGATTCTCTATAATTTAGTTTGTAGAAATATGCAGAAATACCATATTAACATCAAGTTATACTCGTTCAAATATGACCCTTATGAAATCAAACACTAAAACTTGATGGATTCAAAAACTCTTATTTTGTATTAACTTACGTGACTCATATAATCATGCTTAACGCATCATAAGCTATCTTATACCTAGGATATTCATTGTAAGTCATGTACTCAAGTATGAATCACAGGATAGGAGATTTCATATGTAGGAAAAATGGTTCGTCTCCTAGCTTAGAAACATACGGGGTATTATAATATCTCCCCCTTGGAAACATTCGTCTGTGAATGGAAATTAACTGAGGTGGGAGAGATGATAAGATGAAATACGTACAAGAAATACACTACTGAAACATGGGTTCATGAATTACATGACTAAAAGCTGAGCACAGCATACTGAACATGCATATCTGATGCATGGGAAGCTGATTCATGAATATAAGATTGAGGATTCTAATAAAGTGAGTTTTCTCAAAATGATAATGCTTATCTGATGCATAATTGAAAGGATGAATCCATGCATATCTGATGCATGATTACATAACTGACATGATATGTAAATGTATGAGTGAAGATACTGATAAATAGTACTTTCTTAACTGAACACGTATATCTAATGCCTGAAAATCTGACTGAGCTGACTCTTGAAAGCTTGACTGATTATGCCATGGCACTTGATAACTAATTTATAA
>NW_025874570.1:0-1381 GCF_002878395.1 Capsicum annuum | reverse complement strand
CATCTATTGAGAAAGATGAACGGTCTGTGCAACAGATCACACATCTGTTGTGACATCATCTATTATAATATATAAGTGATCTATTGGAATACTTAAACAATCTGTAGCAACGGCTGAGTAATCTGTTGTGATAATACAAAATATATCACTCATCTGTTGAGAAAGATGAATGGTTTGCGCAACAAATCACACATTTATTGTAATATATGAGTGATCTGTCAGAGCAATTAACTAACTTGTAATAACGACTGAGTAATCTGTTGCGATAATACAAAATATATCACTCATCTGTTGAGAAAGATGAATGGTCTGTCAACAGGTCACACATCTGTTGTAACACATGAGTGATCTGTTAGAATAGTTATCAACGATCAATATTATTTGGATTTCTTCCAACATAGGGTCGTCTATCAGGGAAGATGAATGATCAGTTGGAAAAATCAAGTCTTGGACATTTCCTGTTGGAAGAGTTGATAGGATTTTATCCAACAGGAGGTTTATCTTTTGCATCGAATCATTAATCTGATGGTTCTTCTATTACACCAGATGGTTAATTAGTTGCATCAGATTTTTTATCCGATGCTTAATCTGTTGTAACATATGGTAAATCTGTTGCATCAGATAGTTAATCTATTGCATCAGATTATTAATCTATTGTATCAGATAGTTAATCTATTATATCAGATTATTAATCTGTTGCATCAAAATTGTAATCTAATGGTTCCTCTAGTGCATCAGATGGTTGATCTGTTGTATCATATGATAAATCTGTCGCATTAGATGGTTAATATATTGCACCAGATGGGTAATCTGTCGGAGGAAATAAAAAATAGTAGCACGATTTTATTCAATAAAAAAATAGTAATTTCACCATTTTTATCAAGAACAAGAACAGAACAAATTATCATTTTGTTTTTATAAACACAAACAATAAAAATCAAACTTCAAAAAAATGCAATAAACAACAAAATATCATAATTCACTTCGAAAAGAGAAGAGAAGAAAAATCAAAAATTAGAATTTTATTCAGACCGCATTTTAAATTAATGCAACAAATATTGAAATTGTCAACCAATACTATAAGAGAAGTTGCTCAAGTTTCTCATTTTCTTCAAAACTAAAAAGACTATAAATTTTTACCTATGAAAGAAGAAAAGGAACAATGAAGAATTTGAAGTTGTTATGGCTGGAGAGCAAGGCTGTCACATAGATTAAAGGTTGAAATCGAAAAGGAACTCGATGCCCAACTATTTATTGTTGGATGTTGAAGTCACCAAGGATTGAAATGAGAAATTTACTGAACAGTTGATTGGGAGAGAGTTGAGAGAAGCTTTCGAGAGAGGGATAGAGACAGGTTGATTTGAATTGAAGAGGAGAACTC
>NW_025874569.1:0-1306 GCF_002878395.1 Capsicum annuum | reverse complement strand
CATTGGATTAGAATAGCCGCAGAGTAGAAATATTTTGAGTTGAGAAGATACACACCGAAGACAATCATTCAGATATTTTAAAAGGTGGTGGTTGTAGAGAACCATGAATATTGTAGAACTTTTTCCAGGCATGAACCCTATTATGAGTTCCTCCATTTGAAGATCCATTTGGCCCCTTGACTGGAAGGGGAGTTTTTTGGGTCATGGCCCATGTTACAGCCAATGGCCCATGGCCTAATACTATTCTCTTTTGGTGTCCAATCTTATTTAGAAAAGGATTCTGATTTTTATTCCTATTTTGAGTTGGTTTGGATTTTGGAAAAACACCACCCATTATATATAAGTAGGACTATTTAAGATAGAATTATTCATGCTCATTCATATTTGTATTTGAGAGATGTTAGTAGATAAGAGAGGTTTTTGAGATAGCTTTTACCAAAGAGAGAAGAGAGAAAAAGAGTTTAGTTGTTGCAGTTTTTCCTGTACGACCAGTCAACTTCAGATTGCATTTTCTTGCTCGTTCACCGTTAGATCGGGCTCAAATTTTGATTGAGTGTTCCTAACATCTTGGTGATTGATTTTAGTGGATATCGTATTTGGAGGTTCTAAACATCTGGTTTTGAGTCCAAAATAGTACCTTTATTTTGGGTGATTTCCCTTGATTTACTTTTGTTGGTGTAGCTATTATGTCTCCATAATAGCTTCTTGTTGTGTGGCCATTCAGAGAATATTTGTAACCCTCTTATTGTTATAGTGGTGCAATTCGAATTTCTGTGATCCTGTGATTATTTTCTTTGGCTTAAATGGTTTTACCACATTAAACATGGTGTTCTCTACCTGCCGTATTGTGTGTTTTCTACTTATGTACATGTACAAAAATAGCCGAAGTGATAATATACTAAAATATAAAAAATTATTCAATATTGAGAAGTCAATTATATCAAGTAACAAATGTTATAGGAAAATGTAGATAATAAAATTGATCAAAGAGTGCAAATTTTCCAATCTTTTCGGTTCATGATATATGAAACTGTAAAAAATTTCAAATATTTGAATATAAGAGAATTGTTGTTTCATGTTTTGGTCATGACTACACGATTAGGTCGGTGTCATGCTTTGCTGTAGGACAGTTGTTGCACTATACACAGTTTTGTCTTATTGAACACTGTAAAGATGCACAGTCTACTGAAATGGACACATAGTCTAATAAAACTTCTAAAATTATTCCCATACTCATATGCACACACAATAAATAGACTGTGTGTGCATAACAGGAAAGGTAAATGAAAAAGAATATTTAATATTC
>NW_025874568.1:23137-44346 GCF_002878395.1 Capsicum annuum | reverse complement strand
CACAAAATTTTAGATAATTGAATCAGCTTTCCAACGATACCAATTTTACTTAAATCTGGTACTCGATTGAGAAGTCATGACACTTTTAGTGAGAAGCAGTAGGCCAACGCGATAGCACCGCGTCGCGGTGGAGGGAAAATTCACAATCGTCCTTTTTCTAGTAAAGCACCGTGATTACACCACATCATGGTGAACCCCAAAATACCTTTCATCTATTTTTAGTAGCTCATTGTGATTGGCCGATGTCACGCCAGGAATCACAATGGAGCATAGCACCGCATCACGGTTGAGAGAGAAATGGCACTTTTCCTTTTCCAGTGATGCAACACGATTACACCATATTGCAACATAGTGCAAAATCATGCTTGTCCTTTTTCCAGTGAGCCACCATAATTGCGCCGCATCGCGATGAGGCTCAAAATCAATATTTCCAGCTTTGAACTTATATTTTTCAAAGGGCAATTTAGTTTTTTGCCAAGCCCCCAATTCATGAAAAAACAGTAGATTAAACCTATTCTAAGCATTATAAGCTATTTATTCACAAAATTTCTCTCCAAGAAACCCTAGAGCTTTAAATTTTAAACCTTAAGAAATCCAAATTCCACCATTCTTTTTTCAAGATAACCCAAAATTCAAGATTTCGAATTCAAGATCTTTAAGAAACAATCTTCAAAAGCACAAATAGGAACTCAAAGTTTAATCTTCTTCATCTATTCATCAATTAGGGTATGTGGAGTTATGAACAAGACTCTTTTCATCCTTGTGCCCAAAACTAGTTTTAAAGTTGATTTTTACGTGAAACTATATGAATTTCAGTTTAGGGTTTATACCCACTCATCACTATTTGAAGATTATGATGTTACAAGTGATTTAGATGTTGAATTGCATGTCTACTTTTGTATTTTTATGCGTGTGACATTATTTTCCAGATTTAGAATTGAATTTCCATGAATTTTATTATTAAGCATGAACTTTATGATTATTTGACATGAATTTGAATCATGGGTTACTAAGCCCTAGTTTGAGTATTGATATTTGAAGAATGACTATGCTTTTAAGCACCCCATGATTAGTTTATACTCAGTTTTTGAATCAAGATTTGATCTTTTGATCCTCAGCTAAAATATGGAATCCACTTTATAGTTTTAATTATAGTTTACAGTAAACAGATACACAAGTGGTTTTCATTATAAACCTTTATATTAGTTTTAAAAATGGATTTTCTACAGAATGAGCATACATATTAAAGGGAGTAGTATTTAGCATCGAGTTGGGAATGTTCACATGCCCCAAAACTACGAGCCAATGCAGGTTCAGATTATCAAATTATTTATATTTTTATATGGATAACAGTTATAAATGTGATCACTTAGCTTAGGTTATACTCTGTGGCAAGAGTATGACACCTCTCCCCAATGTGAGGTTTTTTTTATAAAGAAACTAGATGTTGGACTCTATGATAGCTCA
This sequence comes from Capsicum annuum, assembly GCF_002878395.1. Classification (NCBI taxonomy): domain Eukaryota; kingdom Viridiplantae; phylum Streptophyta; class Magnoliopsida; order Solanales; family Solanaceae; genus Capsicum; species Capsicum annuum. The sequence continues at coordinate 42,879 of NW_025874568.1, read as the reverse complement.
CATAGTGTATGTCGATTAGAAGAAACACCCTACAGAAAAGAGTAATCCTAATAGAAAAGAATAACAAAAAAGCTTTTAGAAACTAAGTGTCAAGATTCATGATTTTATTCAGATGTTATTTTACATAAGTCATTAGCTATGAGATTTCATCTTTCAATTTACAGATTTAGTTCAAGTGCAGATTTAGAACTAAGTATGGTGGCTCGCAACATTCATATAGTGTGTTTTATCATTCATGATTTATGATTATAGTTTTCAATTACTCAAGCCTAAGTGAGCCATTATTATTTAGCATGCATTGTTTATGAGAAGGATAAATAAATATATTCCCTCATTGTTTTACTTATGCATTCACCCCATAAGCTTAGTACATTCCAGAAGTACTGATCCACATATATGTTTATGTGCTACATTATTTAATAATGTATGTTTAGGTGCTCAGTTTTAGTAGTGTGAGTGATTTCGAGCATCTCCATCTACATCTTGATAGTTGGCGAGTACTCATAGTTCAGGGACCCAATTATTTAGTTTTCATCTTATTAGAGTAGTTGATTCAGCATTTTCAGGCAGTTCGAGTCAGCTGGGAATTTGTCCCAGTGGCTCTCTAGTTGTTAGTAGTATAGGCTTGTCAGACTGCTAGTTATGATTCAGATTTCCTGTGTTGATTGTCTAGACTTTTGAGTCTAATATTTTCATATACTATGTTCAGTTAATTCCAGTTTTGATTAGACAAAATTCAATATTTTAGCTTTGATTATATGTTTATATTCCTCTATTATGAGCTTCAGATTTAGTAGCACGCTTACAGGGTTAGCTTGAGGCTAATTGTAGTCTTAAGCATCGTGTGACGTCCTGGGATCCATTTTCAAGATGTTACAAACTTGGTATCAGAGCCTAAGGTTATAAGAGTCCTAGGGAGTCAGACAAGCCGCATTACATAGAATCTTGATCAAGGGTGTAAAGCACGCCACATTTATGAGCAACAGGCTATGAGATATTTTAGGAAATCATCCCTTTCTTTCATGATCTATCATGCTTACAGTGTCTCTATCTACTTTTAACTCGTGCTCTTACATGACAGTTGAATATGCCTTCTCGCTGAGTTAATATATGCAGAAATGATAACCAGCCACCCCAGCCTGCTGACCCTCTAAATGAGAATGTATCCCATGCTAAATTTTGGGTTGCTTTTCAGGTGTTGGACCAAGCTGTGATTACCAATGTTTAGGGCAATCATCAGACAACAGTCTTGCTTCAACATAATAGTGATTTAGCAGTAGCCAGAATTTGTGACTTTATGAGAATGAATTTGCCTTTCTTTGGGTCAAAATTAGGTGAGGACCCATAGCTTTACTTAGATAAGGTTAGAAAGATTAGCCAAATTAGGCATGTTACTAAAAAGAATAGTGTACAGTTAGCATCCTATAGGCTAAAGGATGTGGCATATGATTGGGTGGTTATATGGACGAATGGTAGAGGCTAGAACACAACTCCTATGAGTTGGATGGTATTTTAGGATGCATTTCTAGATAGGTTCTTTCCGTGTGAGATATGAAAAACTAAGGTAGAGGAGTTTATGAAACTGAGGCAGGGCTCGATAATAGTGAAGGATTATTTTCTTAAGTTCAATTAGTTGTCTAAGTATGCCCCTGACTCGATGGCTAACCCTAGGTCAAGTATGAGTAAGTTTGTTACTGAAGTATCTGGTTTGGTAGTCAAGGAGCGTAGGAATGCCATGCTTATTGGGGATATGGGTCTTACTAGACTGGTGATTCATGCTCAATAGATTGAGGTAGAAAAATTAAAGAGAAGAGAGAGGGGAAATAAGAAGGCTAGGACTGGGCAGTTTGAATATGGCCAGACAAGGTTTGGAGGGGAAATTATTCATAGTTTCAGAGTCGCTTGTCTATGCCAGTACCATCTTCATCTAGTGCTCCTACCCCCAGAGCTAGAAAGGAGAAGTGGGGTAAGACTTCTTTTTCCAGATCTTAGAATAGTGTGAGTGGAAAGCCCAGTTATCCTCTATATGCCAAGTGTGGTAATAATTATCTTGGTGAGTGTTTGTTAGGATATAAAGGTTGTTATGGTTGTGGTAAGTTGGGGCATGGAATCAATGAGTGTCCTCATGCTAGGCAGGAAAGTAGGGTTGTTCATCCCCAAACTCAGGCTACTAGCGCACCAGCTCTTCTAGGTTTCCTAGTCCCTCCTCAGGGCACATCATCTAGTACTAGATGCGGTCAATGCCAGAATCGATTTTATGCTTTACCATCCCGTTAGGAGCAGGAAATTTCACTAGATGTTATTACTGGTAGCTTCATGTCTTTCATATATATGTTTATGTGTTGTTAAACCCCGGGTCAAATTTCTCTTATGTGACCCCACTAGTTGCAGTGAATTTTAAAGTAGGTCCTGAAAAGCTTCCAAAGCCCTTCTTAGTTTCTACCTCCGTGGGTGAGTTAGTTGTTTCCAAACAGATCTATAGAAAGTGTCCTATCACTATCTTTTAGAACATCATGTTAGTAGACTTAATAAAGTTAGATATAGTTAAATTTGACCTTATTCTAGCATGGATTGGCTCCATTCCTGTTATGCATCTATAGATTGTCGCACTCGAATAGTGAACTTTCAATTTCTAGATGAGCCAGTCTTTGAGTGGGAAGGTAATTCAGTGTCTCCCAAGAGTTATTTCATATCCTATATTAAGGCCAGAAAGTTGATAATGAAAGGATGCATCTATCATCTTGTTTGAGTCAAAGACATAAAGTCTGAGGCTCCAACAGTTCAGTCAGTTCGTGTAGTCAATGAGTTTCCTAAAGTTTTTCCCAAAGATTTGCCAGGGGTACCTCCCAATAGAGAAATAGAGTTTGGTATTGACCTTCTTCTAGATACTCAGCCTATCTCCATTCCTTCTTATTGTATGGCTCCAGCTAAGCTTAAGGAGTTAAAAGAGCAACTTAAATACCTCTTAGATAAAGGTGTCATAAGGCCAGTGTCTCTTTATGGGGCGCTCCTGCCCTATTCGTGCAAAAGAAAGATGGTTCTTTGTGAATATGCATTGACTATTATCAGCTGAATAAAGTCACAATGAAAAGCAAATATTTTCTTCCTAGGATTATTGGCTTATTTGAACAACTCCAAGGTATAATTTATTTCTCCAAGATATACCTTAGATCCGGCTATTATCATCTTAGAGTAAGGAAATGTGATATTCCAAAGATAGCTTTCAGAACCCGTTATGGTCATTTTGAGTTTCTAGTCATGTCCTTCAGGATGACAAATGCCCTAACAACCTTTATGGACTTGATGAAAAGAGCGTTCAAATAGTATTTGGACATGTTTTTCATAGTCTTTATTGGTGATATTCTTGTCTATTCTCGTAGTGAGGATGACCATGCATACTATCTTAGAATTGTGTTGCAAGCTCTTAGAGATCACCAGTTATTCTCCAAATTTAGCAAATGTGAATTTTGGCTAAGATCAGTAGCTTTTATTTGTCATATTGTTTCCAGTGATGGCATTAGAGTGGATCCCCAAAAGACAGAAGCAGTAAAAAACTAGCCTAGACCTATCTTTCCATCAGACATCAGAAGTTTCTTGGGTTTAACTGGCTATTACAGATATTTTGTTGATGGTTTTTATTCTATTGCATCCCCTATGTTTATATAAAATCAAACTAAAGTTAAGTTTCAGTGGTCAGATTCCTGTGAGAAGATTTTTCAGGAGTTGAAGAGTTGACTCACTTCAGCTTCAGTTTTAGTGCTACCTGATGGTATATATGGATCCATTGTTTATTGTGATGCTTCTAGAATTGGTTTGGGTTATGTTTTGATGTATAGAGGTAAGGTTATAGCCTATGCCTCTAGAGAACTTAAGCCTCATGAAAAGAACTACCCTACAAATGGACTTGAGTTAGCTGCTGTTGTATTTGCATTAAAAATCTAAAGGCACTATCTTTATTAGGTGCATGTCGATGTATTCACAGACCACAAAAGCTTGGAATATGTGTTTACTCAGAGAGAGTTAAATTTTTGTCAGAGAAGGTGGTTAGAATTGTTAAAGGAATATGACATGAGTGTGTTATATCATCTGGCCAAGGCCAATGTGGTGGCAAATGCTCTTAGCAGACTGTCTATGGGCAGTGTTGCTTATGTAGAGAGTGATAAGAGAAAATTAGTTCATGAAGTTCACTAGTTAGCTAGACTGGGTGTGAGGTTGGTTGACTCAGTTGAGGAAAATGTTTAGGTTCAGAGTAGTTCAAAATCTTCTTTAGTTTTTAAAGTAAAAGAGAAGCAGGATAATAACTTTATTTTGGTCAAAATAAAGGGTTCAGTTAAAGATCAAAAGGTAGAGGTTTTCTCCCAAGGGGGAGATGGTGTGTTGAGATACTAGAATAGATTCTATGTGCCATGTGTCGATGATTAGAGGCAGTGGATTATGGAAGAAATGCATAGTGCGCGTTACTCCTTCACCCAGGAGCCACCAAGATATATCACGATTTGCGAAAAGTTTATTGGTGGAGTGGTATGAAGAGAGATATAGCAGAATTTATGGCTAAGTGTGCAACTTGTCAACAGGTTAGGGTAGAGCACCAAAGACCTGTTGGCACTTTGAAGGAGTTTAGTATTCCCACTTGGAAGTGGGAATAGGTAAAAATGGACTTTGTGACAGGGTTACCCTGTTGTAGATAGATTGACCAAATCAGCCCACTTCTTGCCAGTTCACACGTCCTACACAACTGAAGATTATGCTAAGCTATATATCAGAGAATTGGTTAGATTGCACGGGGTTACCTTGTCCATCAATTCAAATAGGGGTACTCAATTTACCTCTCAAATTTAGAAAGCCTTTCAGAAGGGTCTTAGTACCCAAGTTCATCTCATTTCAGCATTTTATCATCAGAAAGATAGTCAGGTAGAGAGGACTATTCAGACCCTAGAAGATATGTTGAGGGCATGTGTTCTTGACTTCAAAGGCAGTTTGGATGACCACTTTTCATTGATCGAGTTTGACTACATTAACAATTACCATTCTAGTATTCAGATAGCCTCATTTGAGGCTCTTTATGGGCGTAGATGTAGGTCACCAGTCGGTTGGTTCAAAGTAGGTGAGGCCATTTTGATTTGACGAAATATGGAGTTTGAAGCCATGGCGAAAGTTTAGTTGATTCGAGAAAGATTAAAAGTAGCTCAAAGTCATCAGAAATCTTATGCAGATGTAAGAAGAAGAGATCTTGAGTTTAAAGTTGATGATCTGGTTTATTTGAAGGTTTTACCCATGAAGGGGGTGAAGAGATTTGGCAAAAAGGGGAAGCTTAGTCTCCGATATATGGGTCCTTATAGGATTTTGAGTCGTGTGGGGAAGGTAACGTATGGGCTTGAGCTACTTGTATACTTATCATCAGTTCACCCAGTGTTCTATGTATCCTTACTGAAGAAGTGTATGGATGATTTAGCTATTGTAATCCCTCTATAAAGCACAGATATTCAGAATAGCCTTTCATATGAAGAACTTCTAGTAGAGATTCTTGATCACTAGATCCATAGACTAATGAACAAAGAATTTCCCTTGGTCAAAGTTCTGTGGAGAAATCAGTCTATTGAGGGTGCTACTTGGGAAGCAGAAACTGACATACGAATTAGGTATCCTCACCTCTACACCACAAACTCAGATTCAGCCTAAGGTAACAGTCATCCATAATTCAGTTTTTTTCCGGTCTCAGTTTCAGCCACGTGATTATCTTCATGTCAATTCATGCATTTACAGATTAGTTCAGTCACACATTATGTTTTAGATTCAGTCATATAGCTTTGTTTCAGTTGTGTATGTTAGTATATAGTTTCAGTTCCTTAGTATCCTCAGTTTAACTAGTATCATTCAAGGATGAATGTTCCCAAGAGGGAGATATTCTAATGCCCTATACTTTTCTTAGTCCCGTTTAGCTCCTAGTATGTCAAGGGTCAACTTTAAGAGTGTATAACTCTTGATACATGTAGAATTTTCCAGATATAGACCCACCAAATTGTAGATAATTGAATCAGCTTTCCAATGATACTAATTTCGCTTAAATTCGATACCCTATGGTACTTTTAGTGAGAAGTAGTAGGCCAATGCAATAGCACCGCATTACGGTGGAGGGCAAATTCGCAACCATCCTCTTTCCAGTGAAGCATCACAATTACGCCATGTCATGGTGAACCTCAAAATCCAATTCGTCCTTTTTTCTAGTGAGCCACCGCGATTGAGCCGCATCATGCTGAGGTTCAACTTTGGGATTTCCAGTTTCGGACTTATATTTTCCAAAGGGCAATTTAGTCTTTTCCCAAGCCCCCAATTCATGAAAAAACACTAGATTAAACCTATTCTAAGTATTATACGCTCTTTATTCATAAAATTTCTCTCCAAGAAACCTTAGAGCTTTAAATTTTAAACCTTAAGAAATCCAAATTCCACCTTTCTTTTTTGAAGATAACGCAAAATTCAAGATTCCGAATTCAAGATCTTCAAGAAACAATCTTCAAAAGCATAAATAGGAACTCAAAGTTTAAGCTTCTTCATCTATTCATCAATTAAGGTATGTGGGGTTATGAACAAGGATACTCTTTTCATCCTTGTGCCCAAAACTAGTTTTTAAGTTGATTTTTACGTGAAACTATATGAATTTCAGTTTAGGGTTTATACCCACTCATCACTATTTGAAGATTATGATGTTACAAGTGATTTAGATGTTGAATTGCATGTCTACTTTTGTATTTTTATGCGTGTGACATTATTTTCCAGATTTAGAATTGAATTTCCACGACTTTTATTATTAATCATGAACTTTATGATTATTTGACATGAATTTGATGCATGGGTTATTAACTCCTAGTTTGAGTGTTGATATTTCAAGAATGAATATACTTTTAAGCATCCCATGATTAGTTTATACTTAGTTTTTGAATCAAGATTTGATCTTTTGATCCTCAGCTAAAATATGGAATCCACTTTATAGTTTTAATTATAGTTTACAGTAAATAGATACACAAGTAGTTTTCATTATAAACCCTTATATTAGTTTTAAAAGTGAATTTCCAACAGAATGACCATACATATTAAAAAGAGTAGTATTTAGCACCGATTTAGGTATGTTCACATGCCCCAGAACTATGAGCCAATATAGGTTTAGATTATCAGATTATTCCCATTTCTATATGGATGACAATTACAGATGTGATCATTTAGTTAGTTTATACTCCGTGGCAAGAGTATGACACCTCTCCCCAATGTGAGGTTTTCCCATAAGAAAACTTGACATTGGACACTATGATAGCTTACATAGTGTATGTCGGTTAGAAGAACCTCCCTACAGAAAAGTGTAATCCTAACAGAAAAGAATATCAGAAAAGCTTTTAGAAACTAAGTGTAAAGACTCATGATTTTATTCAAATATTGTTTTACATAAGTCCTTAGCTATGAGATTTTAGGTTTCAGTTTACATATTCAGAGGTGAGTCCTTTTACACTTAGCATATATGATTTGGAAACAGATTTCAATTACAGATTTAGAGCTAAGTGTGGTGGCTCACACCATTCATATAGTTTGTTTTATCATTCATGGTTGCATTTTTCAATTACTCAAGCCTAAGTGAGCCATTATTACTTAGCATGGATTATTTATGAGAAGGATATATAAATATATTCCCTTACTATTTTACTTATGCATTCACCCATGCATGCAAAGTACATTCTAGAAGTACTGATCCACATATATGTTTATGTGCTAAATTATTTAATAATGTAGGTTCAGGTGCTCAATTTCAGTAGCGTGAGTGATTTCAAGAATCTCAATCTACATCCTGACAGTTGGTGAGTCCTCATAGTTTGGAAACCCAGTTATTCAATTTTTTAGCTTATAGAGTAGTTGATTCAGTATTTTCAGGAAGTTTGAGATACTAGGGGTTTGTCCCAGTGGCTCTCTAGTTGTTAGTAGTAGCGTCTTGTTAGACTGCTAGTTATGATTCAGATTTCCAGTGTTGATTGTCTAGACTTTTGAGTCTAATATTTTCAGATACTATGTTCAGTTAATTCCAGTTTAGATATGACAGAATTCAGTATTTTAGCTTTGATAATATGTTTATGTTCCTCTATTATGAGCTTTAGATTTAGTAGTAGGCTTACAGGTTTAGCTTGAGGCTACTTGTAATCTTGAGCATCGTGCGACATCTCGAGATCCATTTTTGGGGCGTTATAGGGATTTTCGTGTACCCTTCGTCCTCCATGATACCTATGTACAAGTGTACTTAGGAGATTCCTTTGTACCCTGTAAGTTTCATACATGGTCTTCATAACCAATCCTTATATCGGCAAACATTAGTATCCAATGTCCGTCACACCTTCACCATTAGCTATCACACCCCATCATTATTGCCTAATTAAAACCATTAGCACACAACCCAATCACCATTCAATTTATTATTAAACAAGACTATAAGTAGTAGTATTATCATATCGACTATATCTTGTAAGCAATGTCCTTATCCATCCTTTTTTTTAAGAAGAAGGGATTTCCATGTACACATAGATTACTTTATTAAGTTGACTTGGGGGAATCCCATGTACCCCACAAGTGATCATTATTATGTTTTCTTGAGGGATTCCCTTGTATCCTACAAGGCTTTCAATTATACCAACCATAACCACCAAGACCTTACTATTTAACCATTCCAAACCATTTAGACCATTTAGGGTTTCATTATCAGGTTGTACCAGGCAATAGTTCCATTAAAAGTCCAACAATGTAGTAAAAGTATTATTATAGGTATTTTATCAAACACATTGGGGGCAGAGTATTTCCAAAGCCAAAACCAATAACCAATTAACCATTCCCATGCAACCAAATTTTTAAACCATTATTATAATATGCAAACCATAAGTAAAAGACATGGCAAAACCATAACCAACCATTAAAACAAAAACCCCCAAAGTATATTAAAAACCAAAACCATAAAACAATTATACCATGAAAACAATTCATAAAACATGACTTTAGTTGGAATTAACAATGAGGAAGGAGTAACTTACCTTAGATTGAGAAGAATATGAGAAGAAATCACCCCGATAAGCCTTAAGACCACATTGAAGGAAACCCTAGAGTTTGCTTAACCCAAGAACCTTGAGAGATTTTGAGAGACATTCTAAGTGTTTGATTGATTGTAAATAGGTTAATGAATCCCTAAAAAGGTGTTTTATGTCATGGTCCCAAGGAGTTACAAGGGAAAATGTCCAGATTACCCCCACTTAAACTGTATTAATTTTCTGCAGCACTTTATTGAATCATGTTGAGATAATAGCTATTCATGAAGCAAGCCAATAATGTGTATGTTTGAGGTCCATGATATATCTCATTCGAGTGATAATGTACCCATAATTTTATGCACAGATAATGCAACATGCATAACCCATCTTAATGGAGGATTCATAAAAGGAGATAGAGCAAAGCACACTTCGCCAATACTCTTCTATACACATGAGCTCCAAAAGAATGGTGATATTAACGTACAACAAATTTGTCCAAGTGAAAATGTGACTGATTTATTCACCAAGTCTATTCCAACGGCAACTTTCAAGAAGATGATGCACAAGATCAGGATACAAAGGTTCAAGGATGTTCTCATTAGGGGGAGTTAATACGCGTTTTACTATTTTTCCCTTATGAGGTTTTGTCCCAATGGGTTTTCGTTGTAAGTTTTTTAATGAGGCAACTTATATGTGTATTGTAAGAGATGCGTACTCTTTTTCCTTCACTAGATTTTTTTCCCACTTGTTTTTTTTAGTAAGGTTATAACGAGACACATTAGCAATCAATTAGACATTCAAGGGGGAGTGTTATAAATATTTACCATATATAGTGAATGTCTACTTCATCATATATAATGAGTGTCTATTTCACCATATATAGTGAATGTCTATTTATGAAAAAGTTAGAAACCCCAAGGTTAGTTTTCACCAATAAATAAAGGGGTTTTCCTTCATTGTAATTCACTCCTCAAGAATCCACATTAGAAATAAAGAAGTGTAATACCCTGTACTTTTCCTAGCTTGAAAATTTTTCCAAGAATGTTAGAAGCTTTCTTTGAAAGATGAATCCACTTTTTGTACACGTTGTATTTTCAAGATTTTCATTTTTTATCATGTAGTGAATTAAATAAGATTTCCATTGATACGAAATTCACCCAAATCTGACACACGGGTGAAGAGTTAGAGGCCTTTTAGTGAGACAGTGTATTACCTGAGCCTTCAGCGCATCGCGGAGATAGCTCAAATGGCAATTGTCAATTTCCAGTGTTGCTCCATGATAGTGGTGCATTGGGCCAAACTTCCAGGTCGTAGACAAGGTAGCAACATGATAGATTCATGTCGCGCCACCGTGAAATTTCCCATTTATCATATTCCAGTGACTTGGCGCGATAGTGGCGCGTCGCGCCAAGGATGAAAATCAAGAAATTTTCTCTGAAATTACAAGACATGTCCAAGCGTTAAAAGGGACAATTTCCTACCCCTATTTAAACCCAATAATACATCATTTATCTATTTTTCACCCAAAATATACTAGTTTCTCTCAAGAAAAAGCTATGGTTTCTATTGGGGATTTAAATTCAAGAAGGTTTCATCGTCAATCTTCACAAAATCACGAACTAAGGTATGCATAGTGTTCATTCATGGACTTCTTTCATCCATGAAGCCCAAGAATATCTTTTCTAAAGTCAAGATTTTAGATTTTCTTTATGAACTTCATGTTGGGTTTGTTTTGTTTATGTTGAGAATGATCAATTGAATTCAAATCCATGTTGGGTGATTAATGTTATGTGGAATTGATTTGTATAGATGTATATTCATGTGAACCTATGATTAAACCCTTGGATGATGAAATTCGATGTTGAATCATGATGTGTAATTGTTGTGTAATGGTGTCTACATATATTATGCCTATCATGTGTTTGATTAAATGCCGATACAAAGGAAAAGTGCCCAACTAGCATGATATCATGAAATCCCCATGTTTGTACAAGTTTATGTATATCACTATTTGATGAAGTACTTCAATATATGAATTATGAATTGTGTTGATTGTCATGTGTTCACATAAGTCATGCTATGTCAGTTTCTTTCCATCGAGCTCTAGGGGTAATTATACCTGGTAATTTAGCTGTATGCCTAGAGCCATGTCATGTTTTCACGATACTCTCAATCAAGCTATGATCCTTAGAACTCAGTCAGTCATGTGACTTAGGAAAACCCAAAAATCTCAGTAATCTCAGTAGTTCAGTAATCTCAGTGATCTCAGTACTCAGTAATCTAATAACCTTAGTATTCCCAGTCAATCTCAGTAACTTTAGTATTATTAGTCAGTCCTCAGAACTCAGTAAATTCTATCAGTCAATGAAACTCGATTAATTTAGTTTAGTTTAGCTCCGCTAAATAATAACCCTAGTATCAGTTCAGCACAGTTAATCAGTTTAGTGTCTTTCAGATGGGAGTAGGATTCAGCACCGAGTGAGCCTAGGGATAGGGACACACCCGGTAGATAAGACTGAGATCCCTAAAAGAAATTCCTAAGTTCCAGAACTATGTAGCCAGCGTAGTTTAAGATGCACCTTACACATTTAGAGACATATATACATCTCATTTGGGTTACCTACCAGGAGGGGTTAACGAAAGAGCTCCCTATCAGAGAGGGTATACTCACAATAGGTCTTTACCAGTGGCGTGGTATGACACACTTTCAGCTGGGGTTATAGGTTAGACCCCACCAGTTCAGTTCTGGGGTATGTCGATTAGATGATCATTTCCCACAGTTACAGTTTTAGTCTCAGTCTCCGCCTCAGTAAAAGAACTCAGATAGTTCTTTAGATTTTAGGACTGTTAGATACAGTCAACTCAAATATAGAATGGAACTCAGATAGCTCCATCAGATTCAGGACTGTCAGATACAGTCATTCACGTTATCAGTTATATCAGTTATCAAAATTCATGTCATCAATATTTATTTTCAGGACTGTCAGATACAGTCAACCAGACCAGTTCTTCATAATTAGAACTATTAGACACAGTTATTCATGTATCATTAATATAGTATCAGTCTCTCAAATATCAGTAATTCCATGTTATTAGTAAAACTCAATCGTCAGAACTCAGTATTCAGTCCTAGCACGATCTCAGTTATAGTTATGTATGCATGCATGTATTCTCACGTTCATGTTAGTCAGTCAGTTAGTATTGTTCATGCATATAAACCTATTACATTCATCTTACCTCACTTGCATACCAGTATATTTAATGTACTAACTCATTTGTGCTATGGTGCCTTATACCAGAGGTTTAGAAGCTCGAGCTCCAGAGAACCAGTAGTATCCCAGTTCAGTGATCAGAGTTAGCAGTGAGTCCTCATCTTTTGAGGACATGATGATTTCATTACTAATTTAGTTTTTAGTTTATTTTAGTAGTCGGAGTTAGTTGGGGACATGTCCCATCAACTCCTTATTTAGACAGTTTAGAGGCTTTCAGACTATAGTATGTTACACAGTTATTTCAGATTTTCTTTGGTATTATTATACCATTTTCAGACATTGTTTATCAAATGTCCATTCAGTCTAGAACCTTATGGACATTCAGTTTATGTTTCTATATTTTTGGTATATTATGCAGTATACAGGTACAAGTATTAGTCATGGATTAGCTTATGGTCCTTCTGGGTCATAAGTACCATGTAGCATTTCGGGTACTAGATTCGGGGCATTACAAACTTGGTATCAGAGTCTAAGGATCAATAATGTCTTAGGAAGTTTGAAAAGACCATCTAGTAGAGTCTTGTACATGCGTGTATTATGCACCACACTTATGTGCTGGAGGCTATGACTTGTTTTAGGAACAATTTCCCTTCTTTTAGTATTCATATTGTGCCAGTGAGCATGAGCTCTAGTTAAAGTCTCAATCTAGTCCGCTTCTTCCCTTAGTTTACAGATCATGCCTCCCAACAGGGCTAACAAAGGGGGAAATGGAAGTCAGTCAGCACCTTAGCCACTCCAGGAAGATCCTTTGGATGAACATGTCTCCCATGAAAAATTTAAGACTACATTCACTACTCTAGTCAGTTCAGTCGCAACTCAAAATGAACGGCCAAATACTGTTCCATCCAACCCAGTGGCTAATATTGCTGTAGCCAGGATATGAGACTTCACCCGAATGAATCCTCCTTTATTCACCAGTTCCAAGTTTGAAGAGGATCCATAGGAGTTTCTCGATTAAGTTCAGAAAGTCACAGACATCATCGGAGTGACTTCTAGTAAGAGCGTAGAGTTATCCACCTATAAACTATAAGATATAGCCCATATGTGGTATAAATAGTAGAAGGTAGACAGAGGTACAAATACAGAGCCCATAGAGTGGGCAGAGTTTGCTATAGCTTTCTTAGATAGGTTCTTTTCCATAGAGCAGAAAGAATCCAAAGTGTTAGAGTTCATCAATCTCAAACAAGGTACAATGAGCGTAAAAGAATACTCCCTTAATTTCATTCAGTTAGCCAGGTACGCTCTTCATATAGTAGCAGACAATAGATCTAGAATGAGTAAGTTTGTGTCAGAGGTATCAGGTAGAGTGGTTAAGGAGTGTAGGAATACGATGTTGATTAGTGACAGGGACATATCTAGGCTTATGGTATATGCTCAACAGATTGAAGAGCAGAAGCTTAAGAAGAAGGAGAGAGAAAGCAAGAGAGCCAGAATAGGTAGTTATAGTTTTGCTCGGCATGTATCATAAGACGGTAACCGTTCTCAGTTGTGTCAGAAATGTTCAGCCCTAGTTCACTCTTCAGCTAGTGCCTCAGTATCAAAGTTCAGAAATGACCATAAGAATGGGGCATTAGGCTCTAAGGCCCAGAGTAGTGAGAGCAGGATCTTACTCATCCTCTTTGCGAAGAGTGTGGTAAGAATCATAAGGGTGTGTGTAGAGCCGATAGTGGTGTGTGTTTCAAATATGGTGAGTTAGGTCACAAGGTTAGAGATTGCCTCCATTCAGGTTATTAGAGTCATCTTCGCTCCTCAGCTCAGTTCGGTCACCCAAATTAGCAGGGTGCCAATTCCAGTGCTATCAGTGGGGAATGCCCAAATAACCTCAATGAACTTTAGTACCGATAGGATTAGGAAAGTCCTCCTGATGCAGTCATTGGTAAGTTATAGATCTCTTATTTGTATGTTTATGTTTCTTCAGATTCAGGAGTTTCAGTTTGCTTAGTATTACGAATCATGTTCCATGAACCTAGAAATTTTAGACTCAGGTCATGCAGCTCATGACTCAGGCACTCATGTCATGTTTTACCATATGTTCAATCCACATGACTCATACTCTACTCTTAGTGATCAGTCAAGTTCAGATTATGTGATGTATACCTCTAGTTTAAATCTCTTGATAAATCCATAAAATTTGTATTCCGTTTCTCAGGACTTAGTCGATTGTTGAGGTTGATATAATATTTGTTTGAGCATCGGATCCTTGCCTTTGCCAATATTTCCTCAAGTAGTTATCAATATCCAATCTCAGTACTTCAATATCATCTAAACCTCAATTATCAAAACCCAGCACTCAGTTCTAGTAAGAATCTCAGTTACAGTTTTAGTTATAATACTAACTTCAGTTCAGTAATCAGATCAGAAACTCAGTTCAGTACCAGACTTGCTTGACCAATGTTACAGCTACCAGTCACTCAGTTAGTAGTATTTTAGTACTTCAATCTATAGAATATTTCTGAACCATGTTATCCACCCATCCTTGCATTTTTGGATAATTCTGTATTTCACAAATTCACGCTTAGCTATCTCATGTTACTTAGTTAGTCCCTTTCTCATGTTCATAAAAACTCCATATTCTTATCCCAATTATTCAGACTGCCATTCAATCTTACATGCCCAGTACCTAACCATTAGTAAGTCAGCAGATAAAATAAGCCAGTCAGTAGGGAATTAGTTTAAATAGCTAGTATTTCAGTCTAGCAGTCAGTCAGATAAGTTCGTATGGTTTGGTTTTCCATCTTTCCATATATTACATTATCCAAAATCTCATGAATGAAACCATTCTAAGATGAATCAATCATGTAGTGCAATCTTAACTCAGTTCATGTATCATGCTTCAATTATAAATCTCATCTAATCAGTCACGACTCAGATTCTAGGTGCCTTGTACATCACTTCAGTCTTCAATATCTTCGCAAAGCCAGTATTCTTTGAGGGACCTAGTGTCCCAAGGGAGAGATACCCCATAATTACTCAATTCTCTCATGCCTTAAACTAAGTTCTCTTCACATAAAGAATCCAGTTTAGAGTAGAGGGTACTCATAAGTTGACCCTTAAAGTCCTAACCTCAGCTGTGGTCCAGGTATTCTGAGGTTCAGTTCAGTTTATGATGTTCAGTTCGTATGTCACGTATCAGACCAGAATCAGTTAGGTTCTCATGTTTACGCTCATGCATGTTTAGTAAGATGATCTCGGGTTCATTATCATTTCTAGTTAAGATAACACTTCTCCTTAGTCTTACTCAGTTTCATTTTCAGTGTTCATTACAAACTTGGTACTAAGTACCCTTGCATATTCAGCCATGCATTCATCTATCAGTTTAAGCATGTAATTATGCATTAGACATGCATTCTCATTGGGAGAAATTTAGTTCATCAGAATATTTGGTTATGTACTCATAAGTCAATTATTAGTCATGCATCAGATATGCATGAATTAAGCTTATTAGTCATGCATCAGATATACATGTTCAGTATGTTATATTCAGCCATCAGTCATGTCAGTCATGAAATCATGTTCCAGTCATTCATGCTTAGTATGTACATCAGTTTGTATTTTGTTTCCCCCTCACTCAGTTTTATTCGAGGATGAATGTTCTCAAGGGGGAGATATTGTAATACCCCGTACTTTTCCAAGCTTGAAATGTTTCCCAAGAATGTTAGAAGATTTCTTTGAAAGATGAATCCACTTTTTGTACATGTGATATTTTTAAGATTTTCACTTTTTATCATGTGGAGAATTGAATAATCTTTCCATCGATACCAAATTTTCCCAAATCCGATACCCGAGTGAAGAGTTAGAGCCCTTTTAGTGAGACAGTGTATCACCTGAGCCTTCGACGCATCGTGGAGATAGCTCAAATGGCAATTGTCAATTTCCAGTATTTCTCCGCAATAGTGGCACGTCGCGCAAAACTTCCAGGTTGCAAACAAGGTGGCAACGCTATAGCTCCGCATCGCACCATCGTTCAATTTCCCATTTGTCACATTCCAGTGACTTGGCGCGAGAGTAGCGCGTTGCGCCAAAGATGAAAATTGGGATATTTTCTCTGAAATTACAAGATGTGTCCAAGGTTTAAAAGGATCAATTTCCTCCTCCTATTTAAATCCAATAACACGTGATTTAGCCATTCTTCACCAAAAATATACTAGTTTCTCTCAAGTTTCTCTCAAGAACAAGCTAAGTTTTCTATTGTGGATTCAAATTCAAGAAGGTTTCACCATCAATCTTCACTAAATCACGAACTAAAGTATGCATAGTTTTCATTCATGGACTTCTTTCATCCATGAAGCCCAAGAATCTCTTTTCTAAAGTCAAGATTTTAGATTTTCTTTATGAAATTCATGTTGGGTTTATTTTGTTTATGTTGAGAATGATCAATTGAATTCAAATCCATGTTGGGTGATTAATGTTTTGTGGAATTGATTTGTATAGATGTCTATTCATGTGAACCTATGATTAAACCCTAGGATGATGAAATTAGATGTTGAATCATGATGTGTAATTATTGTATAATGGTGTCTACATATATTATCCCTATCATGTGTTTGATTAAATGTCGATATGAAGGAAAAGTGCCCAACTAGCATGATATTATGAAATCCCCATGTTAGTAAAAGTTTATGTATATCACATGTTTGATGAAGTTCTTCAATATATGAATTATGAATTGTGTTGATGGTCATGTGTTCACGTAAGTCATGCTATGTCAGTTTCTTTCCATCGAGTTCTAGGGGTACTTGTACCCAAAAATTTAGCTGTGTGCCTAGAGCCATGTCATGTTTTCACAATACTCTTAGTCAAACTATGATTCATAGAACTCAGTCAGACATGTGACTCAGAAAAACCCAGAAATCTCAGTTATCTCAGTGATCTTAATACTTAGTAAACTCAATAACATCAGTATTCCCAGTTAATCTCAGTAACTTTAGTATTATTAGTCAGTCCTCAGAACTCAGTACATTTCGTCAGTCAACAGAACTCAGTAAATTTAGTTTAGTTTAGCTCCGCTAAACAATACCCCTAGTATCAGTTCAGCACAATTAATCAGTTTAGTATTTTTCAGATGGGAGTAGGATTCAGCATCGAGCGAGCCTAGGGATGGAGATTCACCCGCTAGATAGGACTGAGATCCCTAGAAGCAATCCCTAAGTTCTAAAACTACGTAGCCAATATAGGTTGAGATGCACCCTACACGTTTAAGGACATATATATGTCTCATTTAGGTGCCTACCAGGAGGGTTTGATGGAAGAGCTCCCTATCAGAGAGGGTATACTTACAGCAAATTTTTACCAGTGGCGCGGTACTGACACCCTTCCAGCTGGGGTTACAAGTTGGACCCCACCAGTTCAGTTCTAGGGTATATTGGTTAGATGATCACTTCCCACAGTTACAATTTCAGTCTTAGTCTCAGCCTCAGTAAAAGAACTCAGATAGTTCTTTAGATTTTAGGACAGTCAGATACAGTCAACTCAGATATAGAACAGAACTCAGATAGATCCATCAAATTCAGGACTGTCAGATACAATAATTCATGTTATCAGTTATATCAGTTATCAAAACTTATGTCATCAGTATTCATCTTCAGGATTGTCAGATACAGTTAACCATACCAGTTCTTAATAATCAGAACTATCAGAAACAGTTATTCATGTATCAGTAATATAGTATCAGTCCCTCAGATATCAGTAATTCTATGTTATTAGTAAAACTCAGTATTCAGTCCTAGCATGATCTCAATTATAGTTACATATGCATGTATGTATTCTCACGTTCATGTTAGTCAGTCAGTTAGTATTGTTCATGCATATGAACCTATTACATTCAGCCTACTTCAGTTGCATACCATTACATTCAAAGTACTAACGCATTTGAACTATGGTGTCTTATACCATAGGTTTATAAGCACGAGCTCCAGAGAACTAGTAGCATCCCAACTCACGATCAGAGTTAGCAGTGAGTCCTCATCCTTCGAGGACATGATGATTTCATTACTAATTCAATTTTCAATTTATTTCAGTAGTTGGAGTTAGGTGGGGACATGTACCATCAACTCCTTATTGAGACAGTTTAGAGGCTTTCAGACTATAACATGTTAGACAGTTATTTTAGATTTGCTTTGGTATTGTTAAACCATTTTCAGATATTGTTTATCAGATGTTCATTCAGTTTTGAACCTTATGGACATTTAGTTCATGTTTCAGTATTTTATGGTATATTATGCTGTATACAGGTACAAATATTAGTCATGGGTTAGCTTGTGGTCTTTCGGGGTCATAAGTACTGTGTAGCATTCCGGGTACCAAATTCGAGGCGTTACAAGAAGTTTCCTCTCTTCTCTCTCAATTTTTCTTGTATTTACTTTATATTTCATAACACATTATTAGCACAAGACTCTGCCATCTCAAATTTGAAGGCTAAGGTATTATTTTATTTTATTTTATATGACTAATAGTCTTCCAAAACTTGAGTTTATTACCTCGAGCAGAAACTACCTCTCATGGGTGTTGGATGCTGAAATCCACTTAGATGATATAGGTTTTGAAGACTCCATAAAGAAAGAAAATACAATATCTAATTAAAATCGTACTAAGGCTATGATTTTCTTGTGTCATCATCTTGACGAAATTCTAAAAATTGAATACCTTACTACTAAGGATCCACTTGTTTTATGGAATAGCCTAAAATAAAGATTTGACCACTTGAAGATGGTCATACTCCTAAAAGCATGATATGAATGCATACACTATGAAAATAAGATGTTGGGTTCAAACCCTATCGATTTGTTGCCTAAGACACCTTTATATGGATAAGACATCGAGTTTGAATCTCAATGAACCATATTGTTGATATAATGATGGCTAAGGAAAAATAATGTGTTTTTGTGAAAAGTCATGAAAGAAACATATCTTATTGAACATGGTTCATTCTCTGAAGTGAATGTGGTAGTAGTGTATAATATGCCTGAAAGAAGACAAGTGATTGAATGTAAGAATATAAGTTCGAACGGGCAATCTGATAATATTCATCAAAAGTGATAATATCTTCACACGCTTATTATGATTATAAGATATGTTAAATAAAAATTCTCTACATTATATGCACACCTCGATTTGCTCTTGAATTAGTAATATTTTGAAAGAGGTTATAAGCTATCATAATATTGATAGGCTTAAGACACGATTATATTTCATTCCTGTGAATGAGAATTTTGATTGTTATAAGCATAGATTCATTTCATGGAGTTAATGTGATAATATTTAGTGAAGCTTATAAATACAAACTTGCACTTGGTTGTGATGGTATCACAATTCACTTCCGAAAGAGGCAAAATAATTGAGAAGAGTTATTTTAAAATCTACTTCTAAAGTAGTAAATCTGAAATTTATTCATGTAATAATAAATCTAAAATTTACTAAA
>NW_025874568.1:0-23037 GCF_002878395.1 Capsicum annuum | reverse complement strand
GATTTACTACTTTAGAAGTAGTAAATCTGAAATTTATTCATGTAATAATAAATCTAAAATTTACTAAAGTAAAAGGTACATGTCATGGTAAACTTGGAGTTTGCTAGACTAAAAGTTCATTAAATTGACATAAACGATCGCGACATTCCAAAAATATGCACATTGAGTATTGAACATATATTGAAGAATTAGAAATTTCTTCATTACTTTTAATGTTGCTTGCTCTCATGATAAGTTGGTTGGACCAACTAATTTTGGGATTGGATCCCTTAAAATCTGAAAAGTATAAAAGGTAAATAAGGGTCCGTTCACTTATCATGTGATATGTTTTGAAAAGACGCATCAATAAGATGATCACATGTACGTTTATCAGTTTGACATTTATAAAGTTGTTGCTCAGTAAAATTGAGTTTAGAGCATAATTTTTAGATTGTGTAATCAAGACAATTCATCTTGATGATGAAGGTTTGAAATTGAATGCCTTCGATAAATAGCTAAATCATAGCTAATGAGAACAAAACTTTATGTGTTGGTCTGAACTATGATATGTTGCATACAATAATACTTGTATACATTAGACCAATAAATTATGATTATTTCTTCCCTCTCAATTGGTTCAAGGCCTGGAACCAACTTTTCATCTAATAATTTTGATGTGCGGTATACGATTAATGAATATACCATGATGCACAAAAATAGATTCCTTAAAGAAAATGGAGGATGTATGTTAGTTTCCTATCATAAGGGGGAGATTATAAGCAGCTATAAAATATGTTAGGAATTATAATTAGATCCTCATTCAAAATATAATTCAAGTAAAATACCAAAAACATCTGTTGACTCAAATTTAGTATCATATTTAAGCTACAAGTGCTCTTATTTTGTATTTTTAGGAAAAAGTATACATATGCATGAAGCGTCGTAGACTAATCGGTTCCAAATGAAATAATTCTTGAAAAATAAGGAGCAAAGAATCATAATAAGAAGGCAATGTGCTCTTGAAGAGCCTACGACAAAAAACTTCATAAAACCTTATGAGAGGTTCGGGTACCTGAAAATAATGAAGTGATGAGATCTCAAATTGTTATGTCACATTGTGAACCGATACAAAATGAGAAACCATCGATGATATCTTTGATACAATATTGACGCAATATTGTAAAAGATTATGAGGATCTGAATTCTACATTAATTTAAGCATGCTAACGTAGAAATATTTATCATGTGACATGAAAGGATGCATCTTGATAAGCATAACACTTATTCAGGTGACATGAAAGGATGCATCTTGATAAGCATAACACTTATTTGATTTGCAGTCCAGACACTTGAAGATGTCACACATGTTGAATATTGTCACTTGACAAAAATTTAAAAAAATTCCTAAAGGATTTAAAATGCCTGAAGTATGTAAAGATTTTGGAAAACTTGTTTATTATCCTTATAAGGGATAAATTAATGGTTTGAATATTATTGAAACTCTTGGAGAGTTTTCAAAAGTAATAGATTATTTATTGAAATGAGAAATATGAAATATCATATCTTAGTGCCATTGATACACAACACTAATGTATCTTACAAATACTATAAGGCCTGATATAGCCTTTTCAGTCAATTTGTTAGCAAGGTATATTTCTGCTCCTACTAGGAGACATCAAAATGGGATAAAATACATGAACTTATTTTATTCTAAAAATTATAGTCCCGATCTTATTGGTCATGCTTATGTTGGGTACTTATCTAATCCGCATAAAGATCGGTCTCAAATAGGCTATGTGTTCACATATGGAGATACTGTCATATCTTGGAGATATACAAAGCAGTCTATCTAGCACTTCATCGGATCATGTTGAGATAATAAATATTAATGAAGTAAACCGATAATGTGTATGTTTGAGGTGTGTGATACATCTCATTCGAGTGATAATGTACCCACAATTTTATGCACAAATAATGCAACATGCATAACCCATCTTAATAGAGTATTCATAAAAGGAGATAGAATGAAGCACACTTCGCCAACGCTCTTTTATACACATGAGCTCCAAAAGAATGGTGATATTAAAGTACAACAGATTCGTTCAAGTGACAATGTGACTGATTTATTCACCAAGTCTCTTCCAACTGGACCTTTCAAGAAGATAATGCACACGATCGAGATGCAAAGATTCACGGATGTTCTTATTAGGGGGAGTTAATACGCGTTGTACTCTTTTTCCCTTACGAGGTTTTGTCCCAATGGATTTTTCTTGTATGGTTTTTAACGAGGCAGCCTATATGCGTATTGTTAGAGATGTGAACTCTTTTTCCTTCACTAGATTTTTTTCCACTGGTTTTTTTTCAGTAAGGTTTTAACGAGGCACATTATCTATCAATTACACATTCAAGGGGGAGTGTTATAAATATATTACCATATATAGTGAATGTCTACTTTACCATATATAATGAATGTCTATTTCACCATATATTGTGAATGTTTATTTATGGAAAAGTTAGAAACCCCAAGGTTAGTTTTTCCCTATAAATAAAGGGGTTTTCCTTCATTGTAATTCACTCCTCAAGAATCCACATTAGAAATAAAGAAGTTTCCTGTCTTCTCTCTCTATTTTTCTGGTATTTACTTTATATTTCATAACAAATATCATTTTTTTTATTTGATTTCATTTAAAATCAAATCACGCCAAATGTTGTTAGAGAGATGAGAAGAAGAGTATCTTTATGACTCATGTGAGTTTGCAGTGTATGCCACACTACTTTGTTTATGTTTTACTTTCATTTTGAATTTGATTTTTGAAAAAGGTGTGAGTTAAATTTATTTTTAATTTAATATTGTTAGAGGGTGTATCTTTCAATTTACATTTTAAATTATAGTTTCGTCATTTGATTAAAATCTTCCTATTGTACCTTTGTTCAATAAATGTAATTATTATTGATTTTTAAAGAGGGTTGAAATTTAATTAGGGATGTATTAATAAAATTATTTTTAATTTTATAGTAGTAAAGAATTTATTAAAGGGTGCTCCCAACTCAAATAGAGCAAATAAAAAGGAATGAAGGTAGTATAAATAGCCAGGCCACAAAAATTTAACTCAAATTTGTCCACAATTGTTAAAAAACTACAAGATTTTTTTTCTTTCAAACCAAACAAATTCATTTTTTTAATCAAAAAAATTTAAAGTCTTTATTATTTTCTAAACATAAAAGTTAATTGCAACACTGGAAAATGGTAATAAATACAAATGATTATTTATTAAATTTCAAATTCTCTATATATAAATGATTTTTTAAAAATAAATTATATGATTTTATGACGTGTCAATGTCTATTATTTCTCAAGTGTTTTGAACTTTGACTATCTTTATTGAAATATTTTAAAAATATATTTAAATATGTAATTTTTAAATTTGGTTTGACATAAGAAATAAGAAAATTACTTAATTAGAGGTCACATTAATAACAAATTTAACTAATGATTTATAAGTTATCAGATCAGCTTAATATAGGGACTCAAGGCTACTACATTAATGCGTAAGTATTCTCTTAGGTTGTTGTTAACTTGGATCTTTACTTAATTATTAAATATTTAATTTATTTTTAAAAGATGACAATTTATAAATACGTAAAGCTTCAACATCAATATGTGACTCTCATGGGTTTTTATAAAATAAGATCGACACTTATAAATCATATAATTTTTATAATTTATGTAAAATATCAATGTCTACCATGTCTAAAGTACTTTGAGATTTTACTATCGTTATTATAATATTTTTAAATTATATATGTTTAAATATTTATTTAAATATATATTAAATTTATTTAAATATAATAATTTATAAAATTATTTAATCAGAGGTCATGATAATAACAAATATAAATGATGATTCCCAAGTTATCAAATCAGTTAATATATGGGTGACATACTATAATATTAATGTGTGACTCTCTTGGCTTGTTGTTAACTAGAGTCAAACAATATAATTTTTATAACTTTTTGATATCCATCATGTCAGAAGTGTTTAAGTTTTAATTATTATTTTAAAAGTATTTTCAGATTATATTTTAATATTATTCAAACATACAAAATTTTAGATTGGGAGAATACTCACAAAAATATCTGAAGTTTGACCGGATTAACAGTTGAGCATATTGAACTTTGCGGGGGTCCTATTACCTGGTAAAAGACTTTCAAAGAAGCACAAATAATCATTGTGCTTGATTTGGTTTGTACATAATATTCTTTGGGAGAGAGACATTAACGACAACATATCACTTGGTTTAATAAAGCTCTCCGAGGATCTTGAGGCATTTAACAACTATCCTTGGGGTTATGAAAGCTTCAAAATGACTGTCAAATATTTGTTGACTCCGTTAACACCAAAGATAGTAAACTTATGTGGCTTTCCATGGATTTTCATAGTATATATTTCTTTTATTATGCTATGATTCATTTTTTTATTCAATAATTCTTTTGATTTATTGGTGTTATTTTATAGGCTTGGGCATTTGAAGCCATTCCTTATTTGAGACAACAAGTGAACTACCAGAAAGAAGTTTTCTGTTCAAGAATCCTGAGATGGTTGTCAGCCAAAACTGATAAAAATGCAAATTTTTTTGATCTTTTCAACCCCCCAAAGGAAGCAATAAGTCTATCTCTAATTAAGTTTTTGTTTTAATTAATAATTTATTTAAATGATTTCATCATCATTTTAATATATGTACTGATTTATGTTAGATTGTGCATCTGTCGCTTGTTCTGACCAATCAAGAGTTGAAGATGCCATTTTTTCTTACTTTACAGTCTGTGCAAACTTTATTAGACCCTAAGTTATTGATAGAATAAAAATTGAATTGATTAGAGCAACAACCATCACTAGAAAAATAATTTTGGAGGATAGGCTTGTTGTTGTTGATGATAGTAGTGGTATTGGTGCTACTATTGGGGCTAATGATGCTCATCTTACAGTTTTTGAAACAACAAACCACTAGGATTATGATCATACTAGTTATACAGATTTTGCCCTTTCTAGCGAATGCTTTGCATGCAATTGTCAAGACTGCAAGGCGAAACATGATGGAATGATTAATGTTATTAATGCAGTAACTACTTATGTAAAGGAAATAACATCTAAGAGGGGTGTTATTCCATTAAAGAGGATTTCATATCCATACACTCCACTAGATATTAAGGTGGCTAAGAAAAGAAGGAAAGAAATTTTCAAGGCATCACTAGGCACCAAAAAAAGCAAAATTCCAACTTCTCTGTCTTTGTCTTGCACCTTTGATCAATGTACAAGGGCCATAGAAGAGAAACATGAGCTAAAGAAAGTGAATGTATATCATATGTTCCAATAAACAAATAGACATATATCTATTTCAACAGATACATCTACTGAAAATTATCAAACAGATATATACATCTGCTGCAACAGTTGTATAACCTATTGCATCAGATGTGTTATCTATTGCAATAGTTGTCTTACCTTTTACATCAGACGAGTTATCTGTTGTAACATATATCTGTATGTTTCAGCAAATAAAACAAACCTTCGTACTATTTTAATTTGTATCAACAGATGAGTCATATGTTGCAATAGATGGGTCATTTGTTTAAAATTATCGTACAACTCTTCCTTCGGTTTGAATTTTTTCCAACAGATGATCCATCTATTATAATAGATAGATTATTTATTATATCTCTGTGATTAGCATTGACAATTCTGACTTTCTAGGTGGATGTCACAGTAGAAGCTACTGCTGAACAACATAATATCACAGTTGATAATCCATCAACCGCTTCCAAAGAAGAAGAAAAAGTAGATCCTGTCAGTTCAAAAGAACGAAAGAATTACCCATTTTAAGGGTTCAACATCTCGGATGAGGCTCCAAAAAAATAACAAAGTTGATCAATGACTATTAAGAATGGATTGCCGATGGGCTGTTAAAGCATCATGCCGGCAGGTACATAAATCATCTTTAAAGATATTGATTTGTACAATTCTTGTTGTAAAAACATGACATTAACACATATAAATCATGTAGAAAATAAAATGATGAACACTACAAAGTGAACGAATTGGGTCTTGATTTTGATATGTTTGACTTTGTTATTGCACATCCCCGAATAAAGGATTGATTCTATTTGATGTCACAACCCTAAAATTGCTGGAATGATGAGGTGTAAATGCCTTACTATTAATTAATACTTTATTTAATTGCATCAATGTCTTAATTTTACTATCACGTAATCTGGAATGTTTGATAATATGTGCAGCACATCGATGTCATTTTTTACTACCTTCGAAACAAGTCCAAGTTGCAAACATAAGAACAATACAGATACATGATAGAATTGTTTATACAAACTTTACATTAATAATGCCTACGATAGGTATTGTCAACAATAGCTGAAAGTTTTCCAAAATGAGGAATGCTTAATCAACATCATCAAAGGTTCTAGTATTTCAGCTGGCTTACCTTGGCATTTGGTTGATGAAGTGTACATCCCAATCAATTGTGGTGATGAATTCCATTGGGTGTTGGCTGTTGTCATTCTAAAAGAGAGGCACATCCGAGTTTATGACTCGATGTTGGGAAGGAGACATTCCGGGCCGTTGTATGAGATACAAAAGCTGGCTAAAATATTGCCTTCTTACCTTAATATAAGTGGCATTTTGGACCTAAAGGTTCGTACGGATTGATCGACGATTAAAGCATACCAAGATAAAATGGGTAATTCATTTGATGTAGAATATGTTGAAGGAATTGCTCAATAGCCTAATGGTAGCCTTTAAGTATCATGATTTAGTTTTATTTCATAAACTTCACAATGCTTACATTAATTGCAAGATATGGATTATCTGATTTTTACAAACGCAGAGATTGCGGTATTTTTGTTGCCGCTTATGCCGAGTAATTGAGCAATGAATTACAAGTAAAAAATTATGGACTTGATGCTGGATTACTCCATAAAAGATATGCTACTCTTTTATCGAAATAAGGAGAAATGAAAGCTCAGAAACCCTACACAAGCGACATTAAAGATCCACGACGACCAAAGTTGAATTTCATAGCACCGGATGAAGAACAACTAGTTCATATTGAGTAGATCTTTATAGCTTGAGTATCTATACCCATAATAATTTTTTTACATTGCATTTATTTGTTGAGTTATTTCATGTAGTTTTTGAAGGCTTCAATTTATTTTATACCGTCTATGAATTTAATTTAATCCTTAGATTTGAACTTATGAATTGGAAGGGATTACTAGATTCAAATATCACAGAATATAATGCATTTGTTGCAATAGAAGAAATATATGTTGGAAATTATCAAACAAATTTAGACATATGTTGCAACATGTAGGTCATCTGTTGGAAAATATCAAACATGTCTTCCTAACTATTTTGATTTGTTCCAATAGATTACCTATTAGTTGCAACAGATAGAATACATGTTGTAACAAATTATACATTAGATAAACTTAGAAACATATACATAATGCATCAGATGACAAACCTATTACAATAGATAATCAATCTGTCAGAACAGATAGACTATTTGTTACAATAGATAGACAATGTATTGCATTATAAAAAATTCAATTTTTATTTGACATACGAAATTGCCACTACATATAAAGTGAATTGACTTGAAATAAATAATTATTATGGTATTTGTGTTTCTACATCTTCTTCTTTATACACAGACTCCAAGCGTTCAGTTAGTATCCCATAAGCCCGAACCTCTTGCATGTTTACTATACTGTTGTCGCATAGAAAAGTCATTGGATTAGCCATTTTTGTGTCGATCAGTAAATATTAGATATATGCAAGCGCGTACAACCCACACACGACAACAATTTTATTTTTTGGAAGATCCATTTCCTTGTTTTGACCTTTAAAATCCCATGTTTGCTTCATCAACACTTTCGTTGGCAAATGATCCATCAATTTACTCTGCCTCAACAAGTTGGGGAACAACTTCAACGGTGGATACATGTGCGTAAAAAAATGGTCTCCTCAAAGACAGGTAAGTTTTAGTCATAAACCGATCTTTCCCTCCTCGAGTAGATCTCAACAGCCAGAAAATCTTTAATGCCCATGTTCATGACTGTAAGAATTCTCTTTACCTTGGTCCACTTGCCGTGTGGATATGGCCTCTTCCATCTAACAAATTTTATCATATCTTCATCCCATTGGAACCCAAAATCTAACGAATCAAATCGCGGGCCACTGGGAGTTGGCAATAGCATAATGAGCTCATTGTACCTATCCTTGAAATTATTGTAGAAGTTGAGGTCAATTATTCTATTGGCAGTATCATAAGCATCCGAGTACGCTAATTGCCTTCCTCTCAGGAGACAAAGAATTTCATCAACATATTATGATATAAGAAGATAATTTTTAAATAGGTTAGTAATTATAAAGAAGAAAAATATAGTGGAAAGATGCAATGGATGGTCCATTTGTCGCAGAGGGTTCTCTAAATCTATTCACAGATTACCCAGCTAACGCAACATATGCAACAGATAGGTAATCTGTTGCAACAGATATACCAACAGTTGCAACAGAATACACAGTTATTGCAACAGATGACACATATATTACGTATATTCTTATTCATGGAGTAGATTAGAAGGTTAGGTTAGGAAAACTTAACTTACCTTGTCCACGTACCACTTATGTGTATTTGTATTATTCTTGAAGTCTTGAGTGGAAAAGGTATACATGGTGTAATCTCGTGAGCGTTGCTTGGAATTCATGGTCCTTCACAGATCCCTCTTCTCTTTGGCACCAAGTGTCATATATATGTCCATCTTCTTCAATATCCTCTGAACTTCAACAACTTTTGGAGAGGGAAGAGTTGCAATTTTTTTTGGTTTTCGATTAGAGTGTATTTGACTAATTGCTCTTTTCTTCCTCCTAATCGCCATAATAAGAGTGTTTGACTCCCTCACCTTCTTTGATAGTATGACACCTCTCTTGAATTTTAATTCCTCAACAACTTTAGTGATGGCCTCTACTTTTCAAAGAGTTTATCCTTTCTGTCCTTGCAATCTTTGTATTTATAATAAGAACATGAGGGTGAAGAAGGGTGAGAAGGACACTATAAGGGTGGAAGGGATCAGTGTAAGGGTGAGAGAGACCTGTCAAAGGGTGTTTTCAAATATATTTATTTTTTATTGAGCATCAATATGCTCATCATCACAACTGGAAGCAATATCAACATCATCCTGGATGACACCAATATCAACAACTCCACCAGTAACACCCCCAGAAGTAGCACCGGGATCTGTTGCAATAGGTTAGTCATGAAGAGCCTCAACATTAGGTTGACCTTGCCTAACTTCTGTTCTTATGGCTATTTCTCCAGCTATTTCCTTCTTTGTTAACTCCACAGTTGGGTCTATTTTTATATCAACAAGGCCTAGAGTAATAAAAGAAGCCATCCCCAACTCCTACTCAGTAGGCACGATCTATGGATGCACAACTTATACAAAAATGATAGATATATTTAAAGCATATAATAATTTGTAGTCAGTTGGGTTAATGTTAACACAGACAACTTATGCAACATATGATCTATCTGTCGCAAAAGCTGATCTTTCTATCACAACAGATTAAATATATGTTTCATCAGATTACCCATCTGTTGCATAATTTACAGTAGATGGGTAATCTATTGAATCGAGTTTAGAGAACCAAAGTAATAGATGGGTAATTTGATGTGAAATATGAATTGTCTGTCACAACAGATTACCCATTTATTGCACCAGTTATGACATATGGATAATATATTGCAACATATTACCCATCTGTCATAACAGATGGGCCATCTATTTCAATATCTTTCTTTGAGTCAAATTATTTTACTTGAAAGAAGACTTACTACATTATCCAGAGGGTTAAAGAGATCAACCTCCTTAATTCTTGTGTTGATCTTTGCAACCAACCACCTAAGGATCCTTGGACGAGCAACCTCATCAGGGTAATCCTTGACCTGCTTTCGGTGGAGAGTAATGGCTTTAAATTCTCAAGCCTTAAAAATATAAATAGGAAGCAAGAAAAAAAGTCATAATAATTATTCAATATAAATTAATGGATGAGTAACAAAAAAGTGATTAAATTTACCATGAAAGCTCAAGGAAAGCTATCATATCCCCAGGGATAAATGTTGAATTTCTTAAAATCCTCAGTAAGCTCCAAAAAATCATCTTCTATGACTTTGCTGACGTCTCTTGCCAATATAATCGAATGGGCAAACCAAACTAAGCATAATTGCTCCTTGTACTTCTTTGGTATGGTTTTATCCTTGAGATATTGTATCAACATCGTGGCTTTGTAACTACGTCCATCAATGTCAAACAACCTATCTATTTTTTTCTTGCGTTTATTAGTTTTGGTGGGTGGTCGCTTGGACAATGCCTTCCCTTTATTAGATAGTGGTGGTTTGGTTATCTTGCTTGCCTTGGACTTTTGCGGGGTGTTTCCTTGATGAGAGGTTCATTTGGAAAATCACATCTCAAGTCTGTCACTATGGCAAACTCTTTCATTCCAAAGTAAATCAGCATGTCATAGTAGTTGATCCAGATTTCATCCATCTTTTTGCCCCTGCCTCCGAATCTTTATCATCCTCAACGTACTTGATCTTGTGCTTGAGAAGACTATATGCCATGCTTATTTGGAAACATGCAATGTTGTCCTCAGGTAGATTAGGAAAGTGTCCAAAGCAGCTCTTCTTAAAAATTCTCTAGTTTTTCATTCTTCATAATTTTCTTGAAGTCATCAAAGGTTTCCCTAACTTACAATTAGGTACCAAATCAACAGTTAGTTCTGCAGGGTCATCTATCGGAATCACAACTTGAAACCTGTCAATGCTAATAGTTTTGATAGGATCATGCTGGGATTTCGATCTTAATTCATGCCTCATTGGTGAAGCATTATCATCATGTTGATCATTATCCTCTTTCTTACTTTTTAATTCCTACTCTTCTTGTTTATCATCATGTTGATCATCATTCTTTTTTTTACTTTCTACTTCTTCCTCTTCTTATTTATCTTCTTCTTCCTCCTCTCTTTTATTACCTCATCAGCCTCCAAATACCCTTCTCCACCTCCCTCAACATCATTTTTATAACTTTTCTCAGCTTAGCTTTTTCCTGACTGAGATTGTTCAGGAAGTTCCTTCAAATCCATTTGTACTCTAACCTTTTCTGTCAGGTGGTCAGAAGTTGATCCACTTTCAGTTTCTTTTCTTTTGGGAGATATCTTTTAATTACAAATAATAAAAAAAATAAAAAATATATTACATTTGATATCTGCATAATTTTTAAAAAAGAGAAGACAAATTTCAATAAATTTTTATACGCCATATTACAAAAAAATATTCCAATGGATAATCCATCAGTTAGAATAGATGGAGAATCTGTTTGAAGACCTAGTTAATATCTCCTAACAGATTTTTCACCTATTGCAATAGCTAGACCACCAATACCACCAACACCATCACCAAGACCACCACCAAGACAACCAAGACCACCGACACCACCACCTATAGCCACCAACAACTCCACAAACACCATCCAATTATACTACGATAGTAAATGAAACACTGCAACAAAAACTAGGGTTTTCTCAGGTTCTTTCTATGTTTTTAGCATCAAAATTCAAAATTGTTAACCCATTCTTGAAAATAATATAACTAAAAGTTTTTTTTCATCATTAACTAAAAATCCCTAGTTTTTAGAATAAATAACAAATGTAAAACTCTTCTTGAACTCTGTTACCTAAGAAGACAGTGAAAATGATGGATACAAGCAAGAATGAAGTAAAAAATAACAACTATTTGGATGAAAATGGGAAGAAAATCGATCTGTTTTGAAGGGTGGAGCAATATATTGAGTAGTTGTTGTCTGTATTATTGAGAGAGAAATAAAAAAGTGAGAACTTGAGATTTAAAATAATGAAATATTTTTCCCGCAAATGGATGATTTGTATGGGTTGATTTGTAGTTTGAAAAAGAATGACAAGTTTTGAAATTATTAATTTGGTCCGAATTGATATCAATTATTTTTTTAAAAGAGATAATTTTTAACCGTTTCATCATAATAAATTGTATAAAGTTTAACTGGAACACTGATGAATTTAGGTATTAACTTAATAATAAGTTAATATGAATCATTTAAACTCAGATTGATCGATTGACGACTCAGGTCGGAAGGAACACAATACCAACATCATGCAATTGCAAAGACTCAATTAAAATTGTCGTTGACCCTATGAACTCATCCCTAGTTCTAGTTAATTCAATTTTGGTATTAGATCAATAATAAGTTAATATGAATCGATGACTCAGGTCTGGAGAAACGCAATACCAATATCATGCAATTGTTAAGACTCAATTGAAAAGAGCTCTTGAAATTTATCAAATGGATGGAAATGTAAATTATACCAATTCTTTTGACATATTAGCAGCTAAGCATGGAATTTACATTTCCATGCTTAGCTGCTAAAATTTCAAAAGCACTGGTGCAATTTACAATTCCATCCATTTGATAATTTTCAAGAGCTCTGGCAACTGCATAGGATTCACATACCACAGCAAGCATCTGATCTTCTTCAAGATATGTTGAAAGCATGATAAGGTAAGATAACACAATAAATTACATCCATATTGCTTAGGAATTAATTATACTCAATCTGTCTTTCAATATTGTTTGTGGTTCCGATCAGGTCAATAACAGTGAACCTAATCGGAACCACAAACAAGAAGGCATAGGATGCAATTTAAAATTTAGAAATTCCCGCCTTCGCTTGATTTCTTATTTTAGTTTCAGCTATTCTTGGCACAAGTTTTCTTGAGTTACTGTACATCATTTCAACCGTCGATGCCCACAAAGTTGCTTTCTTGGTGTTTTATTATTTTATCTGTGGGTGATCATTCTGACCATGCTAACTAGTCCTAGTTCCCTAGCAAAGTCGCCAGCTGCATTATTTTTCTTTGAGAGAGATGAAAAATAGATTTTCATTACTGGATACGCTTTTATATTTGCACTTAATTCAGATTTCTCATGTTTTAAGTCAGTTTCATCGGCCAGATTCGCTAGAAGTTCCTTGCTTGCTACCCTATGTTTTCTATTCAATTAGATCTTAGATGATATAGTCTTTCATCAACTCTCCTTTCCTTGCAGGTATTCTCCTATGGCAACTTCTGGCGTATACAACCCATCCATTTAAATTTGGTTCAGAGGAATTTTTATTGTTTTCTCATTCTTATTTTCTTTAGTGGAAGGCTTCAAAGGCCTTTCAAAGTCCAATGAACCCTTAAAGTTAGGTCTAATCAGTAATGGATCTCTCAATGACACCAAATATTGATCCCTTCTAAAAACTTGACATGCATAAGTATGAGCAACAACCGTCATTAATTCGTAACAGGGTATCGACACCATCTTCATGGACCCTCGGACTTGTCAATTTGAACCTATCAAACTTAACTGTACAATGCAGGATCTTGTTTGAATGATCAATGCCTAATTGGTTAAAACTGCATTCACAAAATTATTGTACTTTATGTGAATGTGTTTTCACGATGACCTTATCAGTAATACATAAATCCCACACATGGAAGTTGATCCATCCATCTGCACGCACTTTATTCTTCCTAGCCCATCTATGGATTAATTTGAATAAGTAAATGACTAACTTGGTGCAACAGATGAGACATCTGTTAAAATTATCAATCACTTATAGACATCTATTACAACAGATGATAAATCTATTGCAACATATAACTTATCTATTGGAAATAATCAACAGTTATATACATCTATTGCAATAGATTGTTAATGTGTTGTAAATTATCAAACAGATAGAATATATTTTGCAACAAATTACTAATATGTTAGATTTATTATAAAGCAATTTTGTTTTCTTTCCGAAATACAATAAAGATAAAATGTTGTATTTAAATCTATTTTTTTAATTTACATATTCGAAAAGTCACTTGTTTTATTTAATTAAGGGATATAATTATACATAGCTCCACTTCTAGATATGGCTGATCCGAATTTGGACAAGGTGATTTTTACGACTCCTTCCAGGAATTTGAAAGGCAGATTCATGAACTCCAGTAGGAGTTGGGCGCCATGAGAGCAAGACTGAGGAGGGCCCTGCTGCTGTCGGATGACGATTGGCCGGTGGATAACAACAACATTAGTAATAATAATAATAATGATAATAAGAATTAGGTTATGTTTTTTGTTTTAGCGTATGTATTTTCTTTTATCATATCGGATCTACCTAAGGGAGGAACCTAAGGTATGTTTTCTTTTTTATTGTATATTTGTATATAGTGGATTCAAAAATCTATGTTTGGTTGACTTTGGATTTTTAATTCTTATTTAATATTTAATTTTAATTCTATCTATTTCTTATTCTCAATATGTCGATGGTTGAACGTAGCGATTGAGCGTTTGGCAATGGATGGACCATATATTGCAATAGATGGTTAATCTGTTGTGACAGACGGATCATATGTTGCAACAGACGGTTATTAATAAAAAGGGTTGTTGTTATTGAAAGGGTGAAAAGTCATGACTTTTCAATTATTTAATATAAAAAATGCTTCATAAATAAATACTAAGGAAATAAATGATAAACATAATTTATAACCGTAAGAAAATAGTTATTTAATTTTAATAACTGATGTTAATATTAAATGGTGACAAGTCATGACTTTTCACCATTTTTATTTTTAAATCTATTTTTTAATTTATTTATTATAAAATAAAAAGTCACCACTTTAAATTGATTAAGGTATATGATGATAAACACAATTTATAACCATAAAAAATAGTTATTTAATTTGAATAATTGATGTTAATATTAAATAGGAGACAAGTAATGACTTTTCACCATTTTTATTTTTAAATCTATTTTTTTAATTTATATAATAAAAAAGTCACCAATTTGGATTAATGAAAGTATATGATGATTATTAAAAAAGATGGTCCCCCAACAGATGATCCATCTATTGCATTAGCTGTAGATATCTGACGCAATAGATAACCAATCTATTGCAACAGATAGATTATATATTGCACAGATGGTCCATTTGTTGAAACAGATGGTATATCTATTGCCACAGTTTGGTTATCTGATGCAACAGATATACAATATGTTGCCACCACGCAATAAAAATAGTTATTATTATTAAAATATGGTTATTAAAAAGGTGAGAAGTCTTCAATTATTTAATTGAGAAAAATATTATTTAAATTTAAGAACTAATTAATAATAATGAGCTGAAACGTCATGACTTATCACAATAATGAAAAAATCAGCAACTTGATTTTATTAAGTCACAACTTTTTTTAGTAATAAAAAATTCACCAGTTTGAATGTAATTAATAAAATGAAGGTGAACAGTCCCGTCCCGCCTTTTTTCCTAAGTTATTCAAATTCAATCCTCTATAAATAGGTCCATCCTTACTCGTTCATTTTGCTACACTTTATTTATTTCTTGCATCTTGTCTTTCGTATACATCTGCAATCACTTTCTTTTCAAAGACCAGATACCTTTTCCCTGACTCAGGTAAGTTTTTTTCATTTTTTTGTGTAAATCTACCCAATTGGTAGTATACATTGTATTACAATCAAACTCTTTTCTTTACTTATGTTTTTACATTTTTTATAAATTTATGCGTGTTCTCGATATGGCTGATCTTTTTTGGGACATTGTTATTCTGCGCGACATCGTGCAAAAACTTTAAATGCAGGTTAATGACCTATAGTAGAAATTGGGCGCCATGAGAGCAAGGATGCTCTGAGAGATTTGCAGGCTGAGGAGGGCCCTTCTGCTGTTGGTTGACGATTGACCAACTGACAATAATAATAATGATGATGATAATAATAATAATAATAAGGTTATATTTTTTATTTTAGCGTATGTATTTTTATTTTTATTTATATCTGTCATGACCTAAAAATGAGGGTTATAATGACACTTGTCGCAACATATTGTTATATCCTGGGTTTTGGACTTCATAATTTTTCCTGAAATTCTGTTCTCCAGACCCAATACAACTCATAGGTATGAGCCATATGTTGGGGCACGAGTGGTATGGTCCAGTTGTATGCTGACCAGTGTTGGTTGGTGGGATGGATACGTTACTAGAATGGATACGACTTGGTGGATAAGAGTCGTATGGTTTGGTATGAGTCATATCTAGTACTTGTATAGGAGACAATGTTCAATTCTCTTGGTATTCTATTCTACCAGGGATATGGATGGAAGGTATGGATCATATGCTTTGGATACGACTTGGTTGGATGAGTCATATGCTGGACAGTGTTGGGTCCATAGGTTGGGGTAGGATACGAGTGGAAGGTACCACTTGTATCGGAAGAGTATTACTTATATGGGCCAGTTGTATCCTATGATGGGATTTATGCAACTT
The DNA here is from genome assembly GCF_002878395.1 of Capsicum annuum. Classification (NCBI taxonomy): domain Eukaryota; kingdom Viridiplantae; phylum Streptophyta; class Magnoliopsida; order Solanales; family Solanaceae; genus Capsicum; species Capsicum annuum. The sequence goes on along the minus strand of NW_025874568.1, from coordinate 6,578 downwards.
AAGTGGGGGTAATCTAGACATTTCCCTAATTACCCTAATAGGATCCCACGACTTCTAGCCTATTTGTGAGGCTATTTACTTTATTATTTCTCTCTTTAACACTTAGAAACTACTCCTAAACAATCTAAAATCCTCTCAAAATCCTTGGGGAAAGAAAGCTAGAGTTTCATCTTGAGGACTAATTTGGGGCTTGCTTTGGTGATTTCTTTCCATCAATTATTCGGTATAAGACATATTCTCTTTCCTCATTGTTAGTTTCAAATAAAGTCATGATTTTACTGTTGGTTTTCATGATTTTATTATTGAATGCTTTTGGTTTTTCAAATATGATTTAGGGGTTTTGTTTACAAATGGTTGGTTATGGCTTTCCATGGTTTTAATTATGCTATTCTATGCATTAATGGTGGTTTTGGATAATTGGATTATATGGGAATGGTTGTTGGTAATTGGAATTGGTTTTGGATATATACTATGCCCCCAATGTGTTTGACAAAACGCTTATAAAAATATGTTCATTGCATTGACTTTTTTTAAATGGAACTCTTCCTTGTTTTAAACTTGGTAATGGATTTATGCATGTCTTAAATGGTTTGGAAAGGTAAATGGCTAAATGGTTATGCTTGTGGGGTACGGATCCCCCCAAGTGAATTTAACATGGTAATTGGAAGGGCACCTAAGGTCCCTATACCTATATGTGGTTGGATATGGATAGTACTTGCAAGTAGGGTATAAGACCAAACCGTCAAGTCAAACCGAACTGACGAACCAAACCAAACCGAGAAAAAAAACTGACTTATGGTTTGGTCTGATTGGTTTGGCGTTAGAAAAAAAAATCCGACCATTCTAGGTTTGGTTTGGTGTTAACCAAAAAAAAGTCAAACCGAACCCGAATCAAACCGATATAATATATTTATATATATATATATATATATATATATATATATATATATAATATTCAAACTTTTTTATATATAAAATATTAATTATAATCTACTTTTTAAATACTTTTCAACTAGTTTTAGTAATTTTCAATAATTTGAAAGTAGCTGTAGATATATATTTATTTAGATTTGGGCCTTTAAGTTGTAATATTTGTCCATTAATTGCTAATTAAATGATCGAAAACCTAAAATAAACTTAAAACCTAAACTTTTCACTCTTCATCTCACTTTTTAGTTTCAAGAGAGTTTTTCGTTCCTCATTTTTTCATAATTATGGGTTTTTATTAGCACATGAGTGAAAACATATTTGATCTAGTCTTCGATCACAATATAATTGTAAAAACTAAAGATTACAAAAAACCTCCAAAAAAACTGACTAAAACCTAAACTAAAAAAACCAAAGTTATGTTGGTTTGATTTGGTTTATAGTTTTAATAAACCGACATGATTGTTTTTTTTTTTTTAATAAAAATCAAACCAATCCGACCTATGTACACCCTTACTTGCAAGTATGGTTCGTATGACGATACCACCACTAAATGGCCTTGGTTAATAAATGGTAAATGGATTGCTTGGAAATGGTTTTAATTGGGCATTAAATGAGGAGGTGTAGCTAAGCTGTGGAAGATGGAGGTCCCGGGGGGATTGAAATTGGAAACTTATATTTGCTGGTATGAGGTTGGTCTTAGTAGATCGTGTGCATGATGTCACACCTCATATTGGGGGATGTACTATTCATCCCAATGGGATATTTCCCTGGTCGTGTGGCTATACGCACTAGGGCCCTTTCAGCAGGGGGCTCTTTAGGACGACAAAGCTACACAACCCAGGTAAAGGTTTTAAATGCATGCTAAACCCAGTTCCATTTCCCGACACTTATATATGATGGTTGTATGCATTATGAATGGTTTTACTTGGTTTTCTAACTGACATTATTTTATCCTTATCCTGAGTTTATGCAAGCGATCACTCGCTAAATCGTCTACTGGCAGCTGATACCCATGCTATACAGGAACCGACCATTCTACTCCTCCTGTCTAGCACACAGATTCAGTATCACCATTTGAACTAAAGTAGTGAGCTTCCATTATTTCAAAAGGATCCATTTCATGTTTTGGACATCTTTGGACATTTTTATTTTATTTTGGATATTGTTTTTGGCCATGGTTGGAGGAATGTCCCAATCGGATATTGTTACTCTTTTAGATAGAGGCTTTGTGGTACTTCTGAGGGTTGGTATGGGGGGATCGGTATTGGTGTTTGCCTTGGCATTAGTATTAGTGTTGGGGCTTACACCCTTGGATGATATTGTTGGTTGTTCCATCATATTGCATTTTGGGATTGATTATCATATTATGTTTTGTATTCTCTTTGGTAATGGCCTGGTTTATGGCCTTTGGTTTGACTTGGTATGGTTGGATGGTTGATTTGGTATGGTTAGACTCAGTTGGATCGGTCATGGTTGTGACCCTATCCCAGATTCTTCATGAGAGCATTTACTCTATTTTGTTATATGCTCAAAATTTAAGCCCATCTAAGGCTGGATATAAGTGGTTAGGTTGGGTAATAGGGGGTGGTTTCCGGTCCTGGTTGGACTTGGGATGCCCATTACTTCTAGGACCTGATTTGGGACATGACACATACCTTGACAAGTAAGCCTATCAACCAAACTGATACAACAAAAAAAGGAAAAGACAGAAATACCCTAAAGTAAGGCTTTTAGAAGGAAGCCGAACCATACAAGTAATCATAACAATGCGGAAAGAACTTTTCCAAAATACCAATCATGCCCAAAACTAGGTGTCAATAGTGTAAGAACTACTAATACAATGCGAGAGTCAAATATATCAGAAAAATAACCATAAAGGAATAATATCTATCTCTGCATACTAATAAAGACATAACTACTATAGAAAGATTGAGGTGAACTTCGGATGCATGAATGTCCAACTACCTTGGAAGCTCCAACAATCGCCCGAGTCAAGCAGGTTGAGGCATACTCGAGGTAGGAATTGCACCAAAAAGGCACAATAGGCATGAGTACGGTTCACTTGTACTTCGTAGATATCATAGGCCGATGAGCAAAGTAGAAAATAAAGAATGCAAAATACTCGCTAAGGGTATGTCACCTACAATCAGATAATATTCCACAATGGTAGCCCACACCGTTTGGCCTAATAGTTATAATATATCACATATATTACAACAATACACTAAGATATAGAACACAAGTATATATTATGTCACATATAAGTAGAACAAGAGAAAACATGTAAATACAAGATCATCAAATACAAGTAAAGGAAGGTAAGATAAATACATAGATGACAAGTCAATATGGAATAAAACATAAAATAAACACAATAAAGTAAGTTCAATGTATATGATGATGATAATGATGCACGAGGTCATAGCACAACTTCCGGGATCGTCACACAATCCCTGTATACACCTATGGAGCTAAAGCTTCCCGACATAGGACCTATGGGGGGTTTGTCAACTCCTTTATAATTCACATATCTCATATCTCCTTTTTGACACATTCCGCAAAAGGTGTTTTATACGGTGTTACAACATCTTCTCCCCGATACATCCCTCGAGGAGGGTTTTAAAAAGATGTTGCCAGTGTTACTCAGGTGTTGCTATGGTGGTACTAATGTTTCATGAATGAGTATGATATGACGATGTAATTCTCACAAACAATCACGAAGAGTATTTTCACAACCAACCATATGATATAGTTCCACAACCAACCACAATGATACATTTTCACAACTATGTAAGTCAGTATCCACTTATTATTTTCATTTTATCCATGAATTTCCACATGTATCATATACAAACAAGTATGAATATATCAAAATACAACAATGGATCCATATTAGGCATTTCTACAATACAGTACAATCATTCACATGTATTTAAGGCTATCAATATCACATAGGGCTCCACATAGTCACACACATCACAAAATATCTCAATTTCGATAATTATATCACATATAGGTCCCCACACGGGCACAACCCATATATAGACATTTTTCATGATTAGTTCCCACCCTTAACAACATGCATTTTGTATCATCATTTACTACCCAGTCTAGTCTGAAAGAGTTAAGCCATAACCTACCTCGAAAGCTGAAATTGGTCAGCTACACTTCGAACCCACATCCTTAATTTCCATGAACAATATTGAACTCCACTAAAAACATCAAATATTAAATCTATGCATCAAAATAAAATCAATAACACCCATATTGGTTACTTTTGGTTTGGAGTCAAAACAGACTCCCGAAATGCATTTTCGAAAAAGAAGGGTAAAATTGAAACTTTACTTTAAAAATGTGTTTCTAATATTTTTATGAACCCAAAAATTAAAAACCAAGTCAAATCAAGTAAAAAACGAGGTTCAAATCGAAGAAAAATTATTTTTGAGCTTTACCGGGTAAAATCTTTAAAATCCAGGTTAAAATCAAGACTCAGAGTTGTTTTGAAGATGAAATTGATGAATAACTAGTAATTATAAGAAAAAAATATTATTCAAGTGAAAAGATGTGAAATTGAGGTTTAAAATCAAGCCCTAAGATTTTTGGGGTTTTGAGAAATTAATCAAGAAATTACTAAGCAAATGGTGAATTCTTACTTTATATCAGTAATAAAACAAAGAAATATATGTTAATATAGCTTCCCAAGCTCTCACAAATTTCACTTTTAAGCTCTCACACTATTTTAGGGTTTAACTCCCAAGAGGCAAGATGAAAAATGAGTAAAAACAGACTCGAATTGCTATTTATTAGTGCAGACTTTTCTACACAAATATAGGTGAAAAACTATTTTTTTAAGTCAATCCGAACTTCAACGGGGTATCCGAAATTTATTTGAAGTTTGATATATACAAACAAATTGTACAAACACACTAAATTCGATGTTCCGGATGTGTTGGCGAAGTTTAATTTTTTTAAAAAATATTTTCAAAAAGTTGACCCCCGAAACTCGAAATTGTAATATTTCAAACCGAGGGTCGAAATGAGATTTAAAAGCCATAAAATTACACCAAACATGATAACACTCTAAAATTGATATTCTGAATCTGTTGATAAAGTCATATTTTTCATCCAAGGTCGTTTCGACGAAATGTGGGTCTTACACCTATATTTTCAATTTTTCGATCAATTGGTCGAAATGAGCTCGGGTGCACCGAAATCCGAACCAAAGGTATACTTAGCCTGAAATCAATATTCCAAAGCTGCTGACGTAGTTCGTTCAGCCTCCCATTTCACAGATCAAAAGATATCTCCATAAGTCTAAAATAAGGTCCTTAAAGCCATCAAAAACCACAATATCGCATAAAAGATACCAAATTGCATTGAAAACTATGCCAATCACTCCCACACTCTAGAAATACCATAATGCAACTACGGGGAGGGTAAAATAGTAAAATAATATAAAATCACAAATTTCACATATTTCATCAAATTTTTAGATCGTTACAATATCCGATCTACCTACCTAATGTATTTTGTTTTTGTTTAATGAAAAATTTGTGTTTCTGTCTATTTCTTCTTCTCAATAAACATGTTGATGATTGGACGTAAGAATTTTTTTTGAATCTAGTAGAAATAACAAGAGTTTGAGTTCTTTCAACAGATGGACCATTTGTTGAAACATATTTGTTATCTGTTGGGTTTGTGGCAGGAACTGTTTTGTGTTGTTCCAAACATATTAATCCTCTGTTGCAATAGATTACTCCTCTATTGCAATAGATAACTTATCTATTTCAACAGATAACTAGTTTGTTGCAACAGATAACTAGTCTGTTGCAACAAATAACTCGTTTGTTTCAAAAGATGACCCATCTATTTGATTTATCTTACGGGCACTATAGAACCATAAATATGAATCCAATATATGAGTCTTCCATTGCAACTGACGACCCATCTATCGCAACAAATGAGTGATCTAGTTAAACAGATGGCTCTTATGTTGGATTCATGAATGAATTCTATCCATATTGAAAAAATAGTAGTAACAATTTACCCAGATAACAAATTCAACTAAAAATTATAATTTTGCTTACCAAAGTCACCTATGAAGTAATGCCAAAGTAGAAAGTGATGTACGAAATAAAATTTAACCTAAAAAATTGGTCAAGTAGCAGCATTAGCGGTAAAAACAACAATAATGGTCGACAAGAGGAAGATAAAGATGATAATGAAGTAGACGATGATGATAATGAAGCAGAAGATGATGAATAAAGCAGAAGAAACAATGAACAACAAAAATCACGAAGAGACTGAAAACAACAACTGATGAAAAGAGAGAGAAACACTCCTTTTCCCCCTCCATTTTTTGTTATATATTAGTTTTACATTTGGATCAAAGTGTAAATTAAAAAAACTTGTGGGCTATTTTCAAACTTTTCCAACTTTCTTAATCCATAATGAAGTAATTGTCACCCCCACTCAATTATTAAAACTTGAGTCACCTACACCTCATTTTCAAACTCTTTTGTCACTTTTAACTAAATTGCCATCCTAGCTTCTTAACCTCTCTTATACATACTCCTGCAATAACATGAAATGCAAGCTATCTTTCATTAGTTTTATTTAATACATTTTTTGTATGTTCTTCATTTTTT
>NW_025874567.1:0-2098 GCF_002878395.1 Capsicum annuum | reverse complement strand
TACCCAATAATTTTAGCTGGTGTCTAGAGCCCGTGTCAGTTTCACGACAATTCCAGTCGATCCATGATTCTCAAAACTTAGTGAATTATAGAACTCTGTGTCCTCAAACAGTTACAGAACTTAAGAAAGCTCAGTAATCTCAATTATCTCTGTAATCTCTGTATCACTAGTAATCTAGCCTCAGTCTTGTAATCAGTTCAGATCTAATAGTATTTAAGGGATTTAATTCTAATCTCAGAAGCGATTCGAGTAATTTATTCAAGCTATGCATCGTCAGTCAGATACCATGATTCAATACCATTTCCGGCAGATACGAAATTAAGTGATTTCAGCTTATTCATTCTTATCCTTTGAAAAACATGATCAGTATCAGATTCAGTTCAGTTGCTTTCAGTTAAGAATTTAGTTCAGAGTCTTTCAGTTGGTTGTAGAAACTAGCATCGAGCAAGGAAAGGGATGGTGGCTCCTCCTTTCAGCGAGAGAGAGAGGCCGGAGTCCTTAGTAGCAATCCCCGAACTCCAGAACTGCGTAGCCAGCGCAGGATACAGGAGTTTGATGGGTTATCTGATATTTGTTCGGAATCTGGTGAATGCAAATAAACTATGAAACCATACTAAATTCGAAGTTCCGAATGCGTAGGTGAAGTCAGATTTTTGAAAAAATATCATTTTCACAAAATTAACCCCCGAAAATCGAAATTAAAATTTTCCAAATCGAGGGTTGAAATGAGATTTAAAAGCTGTAAAATCACACCAAATATGTTTCCACCCTAAAATCAATGCTCTAGATCTATTGGCATAGTTTGTTCAGAAAACTTTCGTACGGATCAAAAGATATCCTCATAAGTCCAAAATAAGGCTCTCGAAGCCATCAAAAACTATAATATCGCATAAATGGTACCTAAATGCATCGGGACCATGCCAATCACCCCCACACTTGAGAAAAATCATAATGTAACTACAGGTAAGTTTAAAATATTCAAATCACATAGAGACACACAATTCACAAATTTCTTCAGAAAGCTGATCGTTACATCATCCATCACTAAAAATCTAGTTCATCCTTAAACTAAGGCAAAGAAATACCTAAATTAACGAAGAACTGGGGCATATCATACTTGACCTCCCAAGTAGCCTCATCTATAGGTCAGTGTCGCCACTGTACCTTAACCACAAAGATTACTCTAGAGCACAACAGCCTAACATCCCTAGCCAATATGGAGATCGGCTCCTCAACAAAAGACGACAACCGCTCATCAAACTTAGCTGACTCCCAACGAATAATATGAAACTCATCTGAAATATAATGGTGAAGTATAAAAACTTGATAAACTAGATGAACAGTTGATAGATCAGGGGACAAAGCTAACTTATAAGCCACATTACCAACAGTCCAAAGAATCTCAAATAAGTCGATATACCGAGGGCTAATGTAATACCTCACACTTTTTCCTAGATCAATTTAGCTCCTAGAATGTCAAGGATTAGCTTCAAAAATGAATAACCTTTAATACATATAGAATTTTTTAGTTCTACACTCTCAAGTGTGTAGAAAATTGAATAAGCTTTCCAACGATACCAATTTCGCCTAAATTTGATCTCGATTGAGAAGTTATGGCATTTTTAGTAATACAGTATGGCATTTCAACAAGCACCGCATCACGGTAAAGACCAAAATGGCAATTGTCAAAATCCAGTAGACCATCACGATTGGCCTGTGTTGCATTGAAGTCTCGATTTCGATTTGTCAATTTTTGGTGGCTTACCGCGATGGCCTCGCATCGCGGTCATGGTAAAAATAGGGCTCATCCCTTTTGCAGTAGCCCAACATAATAGCCCCGCATTGCGTTGATGGGAAAAATTAGGCTCATCCTTTTCCAATGAGCCACCGTGATAGTGGCGCATCGCGGTGGGTAGCCAAATCGGGATTTCCAATTTTCCTAGTTAAATTTTAAATGGGTAATTTGGTATTTTCCCAAACTCCAAACCGTGCAAAACACAAGATTAAGCTCATTCTAAGCATTTTATGCCCATTTGTTCATAAATTCTCTCTCAAGAAAACACTAGAACCTCAAAACTTAACCTCCAAGAAATCAAAT
>NW_025874566.1:0-3556 GCF_002878395.1 Capsicum annuum | reverse complement strand
ACGTACCCATCATATTTTCTTTATTCCAAAGATGTGACATTTTGAGAGAATCGGAACTAACCTTTGAATTTAAAAACGATGATGATATTTTTGTGCCTTTTCACTTGTGAGGAAGCCTCATCATATCATTGAGTTTCCTTGACATTGTTTCCCGTAAGAACTGAAGTGAGATATGAAAAATAATACAAGTGTATATAAAGATATAGTAACAATTCCAGGAAGTATCCGTGTAAAGATTTGAATATAAAGGCACTTAAAGTATCCTCTACCAGAAGTATTTTAAGTAAAATGCCATGAACTAATGTGGCTCAAAATATTTTACCCTGGTCATCATTTAATTTCAGTTTTCAACACCATAAGAAGAGAAACAAAAACTCTTGGTTTAGGTATAAATAGGCCATAGTTTGCTCAAGTTTTGAGGCACACAATGCTTTGCCACATTATGGTAATCATTTTTTCAAATACAACTTAACAGACAAATTCAAGAAGGAACTTTTAAAGAAGCTATTACTTTAATCACTTCAAAAAATAAATAAAGTTATGTCTAATATGGAATAATCTATATGTAGGAGAATGCTCATCTTGTAACCAAAATTGATTCAAGACATGTTGTCAAAGGCACTATTAAGCCCTAAAATGAGGCGCAAAACTTGTTGAGCGCTTCGCTTCGCTCGGTGATTGAATTCCAATCTTAGTAGTAATTCAGAATTTGATATTCAAGTGTTTAGACTTAAGAGTCGGTCGTTAAAGAGAGCTATCAAGGAGTAAATAGTTGACCTATTTGATAAGGGAAGCAATTGAATGCTATTTTTTCATAAAGGAATGCTAATTTTAAATTAACTTGTAGAAAGATTGTGAGGACCTATTTGGATTGGCTTATTTTAAGTATGTTTTAGCAGACATACTTTTGCATTTAAAATAGTTTTTTCTATTTAACTAACCATACAAACATCTAAGCTCAAAATAAGATTGAATTCAGCAATACAGATATTGTAAAATGCTTTGCGTCACTTCGGTCAAATGTGCCAGCTTGGCTAAGCAGTCTAAACCTTTTGTATCGGATAGTAGAGAGGCATCATTATCTTCATTTTTATCTCTTGATTTAGTTGTAGATGTCACGCCTCAAATCCTATTAGGGAGGACAGGCACCCGTAGCCGTGAAGGCCCGAGAGAACCAACCTATAACCTTGGAATTCACATGCATGCAACTATAATAGGCAAAGGTTTTGCCATCTATGGATATAATGCCTTAATAAAAAAAACAATATAAATGACAAGCCCTAAAACTATATACATAATAGACTTGGCCGTTGGAGCCATAACATCTACAAGATAACACACTACCATGCTTAACTTTACATTGGTCTACAAAGACTCTAGACGATACATAGAACTTAGCTAAGGTCGGGACAAACCCCCGCCATAATATTAAATTTTATACAATACTAAAAATATATAGAACCAACTCGGAAAGCCCCGAAGGAAACTGGAGCTCACCAATAGCAGATGGATATCCTGGGCTCCTACTGAGGAGGCGTGTTTGTCGAAGCATCTGTGCTTGTAGCATGAAATACAGGTCCCCCATAAGGGGAGTCAGTACATAAATATGTACTGAGTATGCAAGGCGGGAAAGTAACAATACAAGATACAAAGGTTTAATAAAAATCTAGAGCAAGTGTAAAAATAGTGCTAGAGACCACCTTTACATTTACTTGTGGAACAGGGTACATTACATTTATTTCATTCTTTTACCTTCTAACTTAATTATTTTTTTAATCCATATGATACGAATGACTAGCTGATCAGTGGTAAATAACAAATCAGGATCGACCCTTGCTAGGCTTATGCCCCTGAGATGCCACCTATAAATAAACATTAGGATCGGCCCATGCTAGGCTTACGCCCCTAAGCTACCACCCACATATAAAGTATCGGGATCTGCCCATGCTAGGTTATGCCCCTGAGCTGCCACCCGTTTTACAGATTTCCATTACTTAATTTAATTAGACTTTGAGATTGTTACTTCGGTGGTCATAACGTTATGGTACCTTGAAACAATGATCTATCAATAAGAGACATGTAAATAGGCAATCAATGCAATAACAATGAAGTAAGGAGTTGTTGGCACGCTAATGAAGTGTTTAGGAGCTAAAAATAACACATGGGTCTTATTTGAGTAACCAGAGCAATTCTGAAATTTACCAGTGAAAATAGACATGTAGGATTGGTAGAAAGCATATTTTGAGGTTTTTTAACTCATTACAGAGTGGGATCAAGTTCATTAGTATCATGGGATATCATACAATGCTATTATGTATCACGTGTTATAGGATAATCTTGGAAGCTTACTCGATGGAACAACTGTCCGTTCTCATGCCAAGAGCGCAAAATAGAGTATGCCTTACATACCTGGTTGTAAAACTCCAATACCAAACCAACTCAACTCTGCGCCCTTTTAGATTACTTATCTACAATGAAATATTTGACAAACTAATATTAGCAACCAAATGTCACATTTTGGCTATTTAACTTCACCAAACTAGTGGCCGGAAAGTAAGCCCTTAATTTATCAATAAAGGGTGTCAATTTAACCCTCTTATACTCCAATTACATCCACATACCATACATATTCATATAGTATCCCTCGACACAACTTTGGCTTCATTACACCTCCCAACCAAGACATAAAGCGAAATGAGCAATAGACGTAAACAATCATTAATTCAGTGGTGTATCACCACATCCATATTCTATAGTTCAATACAAACTAATCACACCTTTTCCCAATAGCAACCGGTCATCCCCCAACCCAAACACACAAAGAAGTCCGCAACAACACTCCAATCATCATTTAATAGCAACAAAATATGTGTAATCCTCCATCAACACATGTATATGGAAAAAGGACAAAAGTGGAAAGCAACCATACCTTGATTTCCTTGGTAGTTTAATCCTTAATTTTAATTTCTTCAATATCTTAATCCCTTCACACATACACCAAAAGAGAAAAGAGAAATCCCTTAATAACTAAGAACAATTGACTATCAAAACTTAAAGAGAGGGCTCTCCGGTGAAGAACACATAGTTTCCTTAGTACAAGCTCATGAATTATTCACTAACTTTAGCTTGGAAGGAAGGTCAATCCCAAGAACCCTTGTGGAACTATAGGGTTACTTCATAGCCAAGAGAGAACAAGAGAGAAAAACCTAGAAAGCTGAAATTTTTGTCTAGGTGGAAATGAGAAAAAATTGTTGATTTCCAATCCATATATAGAAGCTGCTCTTTGAAAAATTATTGACTAGTTTTGGTATATATTTTTTCAAGTAAATGATGTATATACTTTCTCAATATATTGGGATTTTGTGGATCCAAAACTATTGGGCCTTTGTTGCCCATTCTCCTTCTTTTCTTTCCTTTAACTTGGGCCAAAATTAATTCAAGTAGGTGGTAGTGTATTTGTCCCAATAAGATGGTCAAAGGAAGTCTTAGTAGGTTATGTACATACATATTTAATTCATAGTTGGGCTAAACTAAAATGAGCCTTTGTAGCTTTGAG
>NW_025874565.1:0-6202 GCF_002878395.1 Capsicum annuum | reverse complement strand
GCTACCACTCTAGCATTAGGATAGCTCCGTTTGAGGCCTTGTATGGTAGGAGGTGTAAATCTCCTATTGTATCGTTCGAGGTTAGTGAGGTAGAGATATTTGTGCTGGATTTGGTTTACCAAGCCCTGGAGAAGGTGAAGATGATTTGGGATTGGATTAAAGTCGCCAAAAGTCCTATGCGGATGTGAGGTGTAGAAAGTTAGAGTTTGAGGTTGGGGATAGGGTGTTCTTGAAGGTGTCTCCCATAAAGGGAGTGATGAGTTTAGGAAGAAGGGGAAGCTCAATCCCCAGTATGTTGGTTCGTATTTGGGTCGGCAATGTTGTGTATGAGTTAGAGTTGCCTTCTAGTTTGAGCTTCATTCATCTGGTGTTCCTTGTATCTATGTTGAGAAAGTGTGTGGGTGATCTTTCATAGATTATACCTATCAAAGATATTGGTATTTTAGATTCTCTTTCTTATGAGAAGGTCCTAGTTGAAATCTTAGATCGACAGGTTCGTCCATTGAGGACCAAGGATGTAACTTCGGTGAAGGTTCTATGGAGGAACCACAAAGTGAAAAAAGCTACATGGGAAGCGAAACAAAACATAAACTCCAAGTATCTATTCTTATTTCCTATTTTGAAAATTCATGCTCAAGGTATGTGTTGATCTTATCATCTTTATTTTCTGACTTTGTCACAGAAAGGTTGATTTCCTTGGCATCTTTGTTTTCTAACTTAGTTAAAGGTAAGAGTATAAATATTTTGGGGTTTAATCGTGCCAATCAATGCATTATTTCATCATTCGGGGATGAATGATCCAAGTAGGGGAAAAGTGAAACACCCTGGGTTTTGTCCCTTGGAAATTTCATGAGTTTTGAACTCACTGTCCTTGTAACAACTCACCATATAAGTCGTATGGTATTGGTACGGGTCTAGGGACCCTAGTCGTATGCTGGTCAGTGCGTTGCTGGCCAAGTTCTGTCCTAGTGGTGAGAGACTCCATACGAATTGTATGGACTTGTGAGAAGGTAGGGTCCAATCATAAGTCAACCAACGTCTAGCCCTTGATGTTCTGCTTAGGATACGACTTAAGGGTACTAGTCGTATGGTATGGTGACGGGTTGGGCAATGGAGTCGTATGTTAGACAAAATATGGTGTCCAACTTTTTGACCTAGAGATGACTTGGGGGTACCATTTGTATTTTGTGGTGACGAGTTGGAGGGTCCACTTATACCCACCTGCGAGTTTTCTACAGTTTTAAGTTAGGGTATTATAGATATTTCCCCTCTTAACTCATTTTGGCCCCACGACATAAAACATCTTTTGGGGATTTCATTAACCCATTATTCTAAATCAAACACTCGTAAAAAACTCTTAAAATCTCTCTCAAGCTCTTGATTCATGAAAAGTCTAGGGTTTCTTCAAGGCAAATTAATTAAGGCTCTAAAGGGAGGTTTCTCTCCGTTTTCTTTGGTGTTTAAGGTATGTTACTCGTCTCTCATTGTTAGCTCAACAAAAGTATATTTTAATGTATGATTTTCATGGTATTATTATGAATTTATTTTGGTTTTGAAATAGATATTGGGGGTTTTGGTTGTTCATGGTCGGGCAATGTTTTCCCATGCTTTTCATCATATGATTTTTCATGTTATAACTATGGTTTGAATATGTGGTTACATGGAAATGGTCAATTGATACTTGATTTTTGGTTTTGGAAACTATATGCCCTCAACATGTTTGTTAAAATGCCAATGAGAATGATTTTTGTCCCATAGTTTGACTATTCTTGAAATATTTGCATGGTACAATATGGTAATAGAACCTAAATTGGTTTGGTTGATTTTAAATGGCTTGGAAAGTCCTTCGCGGCCATGGTTTTGGTTTAATTAGAGATCTTGTGGGGTACATGGGAATCCCCTAAATGTTGGCTAGTGACATTGTTTGTAAGCTATAGTCGGTATGATGATACCACTTCATAATGGCTTGATAACTGACTCCTTGAATTGGTGGTCTGGTTATATGCTAAATGTTTTAATTGGACAATAATGGAGGGTTGTGATAGCTAACCGTGAAGGTGTGAGTCCAATAGACGGACACCAGAAACTCATGTTTGCTGACATGAGGGGTTGGTCTTAGTGACCATATGATTGTGGGGTACACGAGAATCCCCCAAGTTTATACTTGTATATATGTATCATGGAGGGCGAAAGGTACATAGGAATCCCCTGCCCCTATGATATCTCCGGTTCGCACAGCTACACACACTAGGGCCCGTTCAGGGGGGTAATACTGGACCATATAGCCCGTGGGTGGAGTATAACAGTAAAGCTACACAGCCCATGTAAAGTTTTTAAATGCATGCTAAACCCGGTTCCCTTTTCCGGCATGATATATATGTATGTATATGATTGCACATGATTATCTACTTTGGTTTTGAATTACTGGCATATTTTATCTTATCCCTGATTACATGCTAGCATTCATTCCGTTAACCATCTTCGAGCGTTGTATCCCCACACGGTGCAGGAACTGGTCATACTACTATTTCTCTTGCTCAGTGACTTGGATTTGGGGATAGCTTTGAGTCAGACTGTTGTGGTGAGCTTTCATGATCCGGAAGGCTCCATTTCAAGCTATGGACTACTTTTATTTTTGTTATTTCTTTGATTTGGTTCTGACTATGGTCAGGGCATGTCCTGACCGAATGTTATTGATTTTGGATAGAGGCTTTGTCAGACAACTATGGGCATGGGCGGTGTCGATATTGATGTCAGCCTTGGTATTGGTATTGGTATTGATATTGGCATTGGGGTTGACACCGGTTGGACATTTGATCAGATATTTGGTTGGTTATGGTTATGGACTTTTTTAAATGTCTTTCAATTATTGTTGCTTTTATCTTGTTATATGTTCGAAATTCATTCGACATAGGTTACAGGATGGTTACGGTTGGTTATTAGGGGCAGTCTCCGATCCCGGTCGGACTTGAGATGCCCGACACGACTAGGCTCTGGTTCGGGTTGTGTCAATTATAGAACCATAGGAAAAAATCAAGTGTTATTTGCCATTGAAAATTTGGTATATGCTAGCCAAATATTCTGTCTGGCATAGACCTATTGAGGATCGTCTGTGCACTTGATCCCTTACACATTGGTTCCTTCTTTGTCCTTTTGGTGCACAATCACTATCAGTGGTGGCCTTTCGTTATCTTTATCTAGACTGATAAGGCGTATTCCCATCTCGATATCGTTTTCGGAGCAATTCGATCATGGATAGTTTTTAAATTTACTCCACCTGAGATGACTCATATTTGCTAACCCTATTTTACCCAACATAGAAATGAAATAATTGTGTACAAGAGTTAATTTTTAAAAAATTTAGTCAAGAAAGCCTTCTTTTTCTGGTCCATGCTTTGGACTTTTTTTTTTCCTAAGAAATTTATCAAAAATAATCTATTTACTTTTGAGATAGGGGTAAGGTCTGTACACTGTATACAATTTGTATAGTTAAAAAGTATTTAAAAAATTATTGCCGAAATTAATTGTATAATTAACTCTTCAAACAACAATAGTCTCATAGAATCAAAACATATCTCGCATAAATAATTACTATAAACAAACTTAATTACCACTTTATTTTCATCTCAATTAATAATAAAATCTTAGTGTTAAACAAGTCAGAATCTGCTACATGAATCATCATTAATTTATTATTTCAATTAAGTTAAAAATTAATCTGAGTCGATCTTACTATAATTTCACCAATTATGGAGTGATTAGTTGCAAATTGAACTATCTATTTTCTAAAATTATTTGTACTCTGAAGAAGTCCAACCTTGATTTATTGATAAATATGTCTCATCATGTCACAACATTTAGCAGGCGATGGTGATCTTGCAGGATGCAAATTGGTACCTATATACTTGCATTAAATTTATCATTTTACCAAGTTTCATTGGCAACCACTACTCTGATTAGTTGTTCTATGATTAAAATTGTCGAATAAAATTTCATCCACACCTTCAAGATGAGGGGGACGGGGGACCCCAAAGTAATCGAATGATAAGTTTTATGAATGTAGTGTGTACCAGAATTGTAAGTAACTTCTAACCTATCATATTGATACTACGAGATTTTGCATATTGTTGGTAGTAGGCTCATGTTAGGAGTAAGGTCATATGTAAAAGGGGTCACATGGTAAAAAGGATAACTAAAACAACATTGAGAATTATATACTCACTAAATTTCAAGGCTAAATTTATCATTACGTACATTGTTCTCTAATAATATTTATATATTATTTTCTGATCAACATGTAATTAAGAATAATTTAAAAATTTAAAGTTAAATCTTTATTTAATATCAAAAGATATTATTCTATTTTAGACCGTTTACAAAAGATAATATCACATAGATCAAGATAATGGAGTTGTATGAATATATCATATTTTAAAATTCTATAATACACTCACACTCATAATAGATTATCACCTATGAAAATGATGCAAAAATAAACATTAATTTTGAAAATATGTTTTAATTAAATTTTGGTATCCCCCAAAAGTTGATCAAGCAACATTTTTACAAATTATACATAAACCACGCTGAATGTACAAAAGTAATATTGTTTTAAAGTAAAATTCTAAAAAAATGTTCTCACTCTAGAACTATTCTCTCCATATCTCTCTAAAATATACTTATATTTGTTAGTTCTTCCGTTCTTGTGTATGGAGGTAGATGATTCCCATGGTTCACCTCCTTACAATATTCCTTTAAATCCTCATAAAAAATTCAATTTTAAAAATCAATTATTAGCCACATAAAACATCATACATATAGACGTGGGGAATGCAGTAATTCCCAAGAGGCACTTGCCATGATGAAACCATGCATGAATGAGGTTTTCAAGGGCATTAAAATCATCACCCTTTGCAATGAAGAAAATCAAAAGTTGTATGCTCCTTGAAAATACTCACTCATCATCAAGTTAATTGTTAAATGCGTTGTTCAACCGTATCTAAAAACAAAATTACAACAACTTTGAGAGTTTATGGATCTAGTCCCGCTTATTGATTTAGGTTCAGACTACTATATTTTTAAATTTTCAAATGCTGAAAATATGAATATAGTTCAGAGCAATGGTCCATGATTTCTTTATAGACATTATGCATTAACATAGTGAGTTTCAAATTTTATCTTGAAAAAGGCTATCCTTACAGCATCAACCATTTGGGTTCGTCTCCCACATCTCTAAACAAAATATTACAATAGTACTCTTCTACAAAAATAAATAATTCAATTGATAAATTATTGAGGATAGATGCCTGCACTAGATTCACCTTACAGGGAAGATACGTCAGACTTTGTATACAAGTTTCATTTCTAGTGCCAGTACAAAATTGGATTCAAATTGAAAGTCATATGCAACAAATATATATTAAGCGAAGCACCAGAATTAGCCACGTGGCAAGCTATCGAGAAGCTACGTGACAGTTTTTAGGACAAAGTTAATAATAATGTAATAAAAAAATTGAATTATTTGAATATTAAAGGGCATTATCCTTTATTTTTTTAAAACAATAATTAGCTTAAAAATAGAAATTCATGGTTGAAGAGTTCCAAATAGATTTATACTGTTTTATAAGCTTATATTTTTTAAAATTTAAGTTATATAATATATTTAAATATAATTTATTTAAATATTAAATTAAAGATGAAACTACAATACTAATAATAATAATAATTAAAAAAAAATAGTTTTAAGGAAACGTACAAAAAAGTGGGCCATTATAATTTTGTGTTAATGATAACTTTACCATTGAATTTTTTTTTAAAAGAAAACGTGCATAAAAAAGGATAAACTATAAAAGATAATTACATCAATAAATTATTAATTTAAAATATAAAATAATTATAAAATAGAATTACATATTAGAAATAGTTAGCTATCACATTAGAGAGTTCTAATTGGACTCTTATCAAGTTTTGAATTGAAAGATTAAGAATTTGAATTTTAAATACATTATCCTTTTAATAAAAAGATTTTCATTATCTTAAAAATAAAAACCTATAATTGAAGAGTTCTAATAGATATTTGCTATTTCAAACTTATCTCATTAAAATTTAAATGGTAAAAAGTGTATTTAATTATAATCTTATATTTCATAAACTTATCTATATCAAATACAATAATAAATATATTATTATTATTATTATTATT
>NW_025874564.1:0-1640 GCF_002878395.1 Capsicum annuum | reverse complement strand
TATTTACTTATTTAAAAGAAGTAAAACTCCTAATATTTAGTACACTTTTAAATCAATTAAAATACTACCTTATATAATTCTATTTAAGTAACTTTTTGTAAACAAAGATTTAGCACTCAATAATTTAGTACGCATTTTTTTCTTGTTCGTTTGCTTTTTTATTTGGTTTTGATTCAACTTTTTTTTCTTCCTTTTGCATACAATTAGTTCTAATATTTTTTGTGTTCTTTTAGCTGAAAATTTTGATCCAAAAAAAGAGAAGAACCATGCGGCATTGTCAAGGAATGAAGTGGATCATATGATGATAATCAATCACTATATTGGCTAAAAATCAAAGGTTATGCTTCTAATTATAATTTGTAGAAATTGTATACGACATCAATTGATGATATGTATGTTCTTATTTGTTTTGGACCTAAAGTTCTTCTTCTTCTTTTTCTATGAATTACGAGCAGAAGAAAAAAATTAATTTTTGAAAAAGAAAGGCGAAGAAAAACTATTATTGTCATGTCCAAAGAATCACACTTACAAATTTTACTATCATTATTCATTAAAGTGAGAGGTTTTAAATATTTTTATCAATTATTTATTTTAATATAAGTAGAGTTGTATATAGTAGCAAACTCTACTTGAAAGACAACTAATGTTTTTATGTGAATTTGGTTATAATATAAATCTAAGTGTGTTAAATAATTTTAATTAAAATTAGAAGTATTCATACACGTGCAAAGCACGTATATTAAACTAGTATATATATATGTATATATATGTATGTATATATATATATCACTATATCATATCTCAATCAACCTTTCCGACATGTTTTTCGATCAATGCATTTTATAAAGCATTTCATTTTCTTTCAAAATTAGTGTTTGTCATAGTACTCATTCCATGAATATGGATGAATGATATAAGGATGCATGGTCATAATTAAAATAATATCATGTAATGAATCAACTCAATAATGATATAATGAGTTCATGATTTACGCCATCACATAGCACCACAGTAATAAAGAGTCATGTAAGGCATCAATAATATTAATTCAAACCTTCACTCGGGCATCATTAGAATAATAATAACGGCAAATAATGCACAAACAAGACCAATATCAACTGGCTCACAGAAATTACAATAATAATAACCTCTCAAGTCAATAACGATAGCCACAGAAGCCCTCGCATAGACGATACAATAAAATAATCATCTCTAAAGATGAATCTCATGATAAAATTTTCAACCCATAGCATACTTTACATGAATAGTTAACTATCTAGCCCAGTTTGAAAAAAGTTAGGACATAACCTATCTCGAAAAGTCAAAACACGAGTATGGACACTTCAACAAGGAGATGTTTCTTTTTGTGCGGTCTTAGAACAAACCCAATCTATCAAAAACATAATCTACATATCAAGAGGAGTCTAATGAAATCCATATTAGCTATTTTGGGGGACATAAAAGTTCACTCTCAAAATTAACAAGAATCTTTATTTTCTACATTCACATTAATTAGTCATTGCAACGGAAATCATTGCTCGTAGGATAATATGACTTCATTTCAAAACGATATAGGGCTTTAATTGACATATAGTTTAAAATAAATGGCTAGATTTACTTGTATTCAAAATTAGTCTTTT
>NW_025874563.1:0-1176 GCF_002878395.1 Capsicum annuum | reverse complement strand
ATATACCTTGAATGATGAACTTTAGATCGATACTCATTTTTGAGATGTTAATCGTGCCTTTGAATGATGGTTCTTGAAGTTCTTGAACTAGGAACTTGAAATCTTGAATAAATTTGCTGAATTAATGGTGAACTTTGGAGGTTCTTGAAGTTGGATGTAGGAGCTTAGGGTTTTCTTTTTGAGGGAATTTGATGAAATATAACATATAATGCTTCTAATAGGCTTTAATATAGGGTTTGGATTGATTTTGGGTGAGGGAGAATGACCAAAATGCCCCTAAAAATCAAATAATTCTCGAATTTGTCCTTTGGTGGACTGTTTTGATAGTCTGAAGTAGATCAACCATAATGTTTTACTCTGATATCAAAATTAGATGAAACCAATTTCATTAGAAAGAGCACTCTTATATATTTCCATTGATATATAGTATCTCACCCAGATTATTGTGTATGAGGAGTTATGATCGTTTGAAGTTGACCCAAAAATTTGCTTTTGATAGGCTGAAGTAGATCGACCATAACTTTTTACTCCGATAGACAAATTGGATGAAACCAATTTCATTGGAAAGAGAACTCGCAGAGCTTTCTGTTGATATATTGTAGATCATGCATATCATTATGTACAAGGATTTATGATTATTTAAAGTTGGAGCAAAAATACGTCAGGCCTCAGTACTTTTTCCTGCACGTTTTACTGTTCACTACTATTCATGATTCGATCAAAATGTTCATAACTCATCGCTCGAGTGCCATTTTGGATGATCCATATATCATTGGAAATCTTATTTGATACTCTACGCAATGGTAGGTCATAATCTAAGGCATTCCACATGAAAAATTTATAATTCATTCTAGAAGATAGAACCCAACACGTTTACGTACAAAATTTCAATGAAAAATTTCCTGGGGTATTACATATTTGGAAGAAGATCAATGCCAAAGTCCATTTACCTTTCGGGAGAAATTCCTAGAAGATCTTCAAGAAAGACATCTAAATATTAATTCACTACTGGGACTGATTCAAGACTGGGAGTTTCGGATCTAGTATCATTAACTCAAAGAAGATGATAAATACATCCCTTAGATATCATTTTCCTTGACCGAAGGTAGGAAACAAGCTGACCCCTGAAGACTGAAGTACTACCCCTCCACTCTAGGATAGGTTCATTTAGAAACT
>NW_025874562.1:0-1493 GCF_002878395.1 Capsicum annuum | reverse complement strand
TTTGAAAACCTACGGTCAAATCTTGAACTATTTGGGTTTTTATTTTGAAACCCTAAGGAGAATCTTGAGCACTTTTGATGAAAGAATATGTATTTTGGGGTCCTTGGAACTAAATCTCGTGTTTTAGGGCTAAGTAAGGGTTGAAAAGGACCACTTTGTCCTCAACACAGAGTGTTTAAATCACCAAAATTCCTTACATAGGCGCCACCCATCCCGTTGCCTATGTTTGCATAGGTGCCGCCTAGGCTATCGCCTATGTTTACATAGGCGCCGCCTAGGCTGTTGCCTATGTTTTCCAGTGGCCATGGGCGATTGGTTAGGCAACGCTTATCACTTTGAAGGGCCATAACTTCTTGCTCGGGTGTCGGATTTTCTCCAAATTAGTATCATTGGAAAGCTAACTCGAATACCTATCATTTGACCCATAGTAGGCTTCATAATTCAACATATACAGAGAGTTATGGTCAATGGAAGCTGACACACTTTACAACGTCTACTAAAACTTAGTCGATTGAAATAGTTCCAACTCGTCCCTGAGTTGAAGGACCTCTATGGTCTAAATTCAAGCTTGAGCAGATTCACATGCTACACAATAATTAACAAGCCGTATTGGCATAGGATTTATGGCTTCGGGATTAGCAACGCATCAAAATCATGGTCTATATTGTAGCCCGAATTGCGGGGCATTACATTATCCCCCCTTAGGATCATTCGTCCCCAAATGATGATGCGGGACACAGATAGACACAATTTCAAGCATAATAAAGGACTCGGAAAGATATGATAGGAATAGTACTTTTTTTCTTCTCCTCCATCGAAGCAAACAAATTGGGATATCTGAGCTCCCAAGTTGCTTCTTCGACTATCTAATTCCTCCACAGTACCTTTACTGAGGGTATCTCTTTGCTCCTCAGCTTTCGAACTTGGCGATCTAAAATTTCAACGGGCTCTTCTTTGTAAGACAAGGAGTCTTTCACTTTGATGCCCTATACTGGAAATACCATAGAATAATCTCCAATGCATTTCCTCAACATGGATACATGGAATACTGAATGAACGGAACCCAAACTTGCAGGCAATTCTAACTCATATGCAACTGTACCAATCTTTTTCAAAATCTGATATGGCCCTATATAACGAGGGCTCAATTTACCCCTTTTTCCAAAATGCATAACTCCTTTCATAGGAGAAACCTTGAAAAACACCCAATCACCAATTTCAAACTCTAGTTCTCTTCTCCGAACATCGGCATAGAACTTCAAATGACTCTGAGCAGTCTTGAGTCGTTCTCTAATGATTTTTACTTTCTCCATCGCCTGATGAACAAGATCAGGCCCATACAACTGAGTCTCACCCACTTCATACCATCCTATCAGAGACCTACATCTCCTCCTATACAAGGCCTCAAAAAGAGCCATCTTGATGCTAGTATGGTAGCTATTATTGTAGGCGAATTCAACCAGTGGCAGGTGATCTACCCAACTACCTTTGAA
>NW_025874561.1:0-1352 GCF_002878395.1 Capsicum annuum | reverse complement strand
AACTTGGTACCATGCTTTGTGGTCTTGCATACCTGATATTATATTATCTCAAATTGGGATTATGGTTAGGAGCCATGCTTTGTGGTCTTGTGCACTACCATATTTGATTTGGGTTGAGACACCATGCTTTGTGGTCTTATGTGTCTCTCCCTCACTTATACTCTAATCTCGGTGGTAACCGAGGTTTGACAGTTAACGTAAATTATGTAGGGTATTCCACCTAACTCAGTTGTACTTCATTATTGTTGAGAAAAACTATTGCATTACACCCATGTGCTTTTAAATGATTTGATACGAAATTATTATATAATGGCTCTCAACTATACTTTGTAAAAATATTATATTTTGTTTTGATATCTCTGCGTGCCAGTACTTTTATGCTAACCCCCTTCCCTCTCCAACCTCCCAAGTTCAGAGGCCCCGTCTAGGGGTCAAGAGAATCAATAGATCATTTAGACAGAGTTGCAGAGACAAGTGGTAAGCCTTCTATGTTTCGGAAGGTCTTATGTCCTGCAGTCCTTTTATCTTATATTAGTTTTGGGTTTGCTGGGGACCTTATCCTAGTTTTCAGATAGACATTGTTTCAGTCATGTAGTAGAGATTTCGCAGATGGTTTTAGAGATGTTGATTTAGATTGTGGGACACTATTCCCCATATTCATTTTGATATGATTCTTGACCATGTTTCCGTTATATTGTGTTTGTTCCACATTACTTTGATCATATGAATTAGGTGCATGATTACCAGATAGATAGGGGTGTTTCGGGTCTCTATGGTTTGAAATGCTCATCACGGCCAGGCCCTGGTTTGGGTTGTGACAAACTTGGTATCAAAGCACGATTCATGGTTCCAGGGTATTTGCAAAATCGTGTCGGGTAGAGTCTTATTTATGGGCGTATAACGTGCCATACTTATAAGCAGGAGGTTGTTAGGCGTTTAGGAAATGTTTCCCTTCTTTGTGAATTAGTTCGTGCTTCAGAGTCTGAACTATCCCCTAATCAATGATCACTTTTGTTTCAGAAACATAGTTATGCCTCCACGTCGTATCATCGATCAGAATGCTCAGGCAGATGAGGTCCGTCCCACTCATGAGATGCAAACTCGTAATAGGGCTCATACTCCAGAATTTGTCCCTACTCCGAGAGTCCTTCCAGTCCCGACCAGTCCACTTCAGGATCTGCAGACTAATGTCAACTGTCCCCCAACTGCTTAGGAAGATATTTCAAATGCAGAATTCAGATGGTCTATTCATATGATGACACAGTTGGTAGCCAACCAAGCTTAACGATTGGAAGATATTGGGTCTGTATCTATTATATCTGAGGCTACTAGAGTCGGACATTTCATAAAGA
>NW_025874560.1:0-2810 GCF_002878395.1 Capsicum annuum | reverse complement strand
CTGTGGAACTATACTGAGTTCCATACTGAACTGAGTGACTGTGTCTGACAGTCCTGAATCTACAGAACTGAGTTGACTTCATACTGAGACTGAATCTAAAACTGAGATTATGGGAGATAATTATCTAACCGACATGCCCCTTTCTAAATAGATTGGGGTCCAACCTATAACCCCAGTTGGAAGGGTGTTAGTACCGTGCCACGGGTAAAGACAACTGTGAGTTAACCCTCTCTGATAGAAAGCTCTTCCATCAACCCTCGCTGGTAGGAAAACTCGTATGAGATATATCAACACTCATAATATCTAGTAGGAAAATATCTCAACCTACATTGGCTATGTAGTTTTGTAACGCAGGGATTGCTACTAAGGTTCAAACCCTCTGCTAGTAGGAATGCCCCTATCCCTGGGTTAACTCGGTGCTGAATCCTACTCTTAACTGAATAGACACTAAAATAATTTCTAGTTCATACTAGGCCTGACTCAACTATTACTGATTATACTTTCTAACTGAACTGAACTAAGTTTACTGAGTTTCGTTGACTGACGGAATACTACTGAATTCTGTTAACTGGCTGAATTTACTGAGGTTTGAACTGAATATTGAACTTGACTGGACTGATACCGAGTCTACTGAGTTTTTCCTAATTTCAGTAACTGACTGAGATACTATTGATCATGACATAACTGATACTATCCTGAGGCAGACCATGGCTCTAGGTAATCTGCTAAATTTTCGGGTATTAAATAGCCCAGGACTCGATAGCATAAATTATAAGACATGGCACAATCTTGAAATATGATAGATAACTACTTGTTCATCATACATTCATTGGGACATTCTGGCAAACATTTGCATGACATGAACTTGAATGCACGCTAACATGATATAATTTCATTATTTAATTCTCATGAGCAACTCATCAAATACTTGGAAGGCATTATATGTGCACATAGTACTAATCAACACATAATACTACATACATAATAGTTGTTTTAACATAAATCTTGCACTTAATCATGGAATATAAATCCAATCAACATTAAAATCATGAATACACTTGAATCCAAATCATGAAAAGCATGAAATCAAGCTATTTGAATTTTAAAAGAGTTTCTTAGACTCCAAGGGTGGAAGGAGCCCTTGGATGAACACTTGACATACCTTGGTTGCTAAATTCTTGAAGATTAACGGTAGAATCGTGAGCCTTTAATTTGAAATTCATTCACATAGGGTTTTTGTTCTTGAGCAATTTGTGAAATAATGAGTGTATGTTGCAAATAAAAGGCTAAATTTTGTGTTTTTAGGGGCTGAAGGACGTGGGAAAAGACCCAAATACCCCTAAGAATGCGTCCTTTTAATGACTGAAAAATGAACTATCGATGCGTAGATTGATGCACTGCATTGTTGGCATCGACGTGATGGACAACACACCACGTCGAGTTCGCGTTGGTTCACTGCAGTTTGCACTGATCTAAGAGAAAAATTATCTGTCGATATGATGGATGATGCGACGCATCGAGATCACGTTGACTCACTATTTTAGTCACTTGAACATGGTCTAAACGAGGTCCAAAAAATCCAAAACTCGTTTAAAAATACCTACTAACATTCCTGATCATGAATCAACCTAAAAATTGACATTTTAAGGTCATAAGAGTAATGAAATAGAGTTGCCAACTTATGAAGGCCAAAATAGTACTAAGTCTGGATACTTACCTTGAATTTTCTAAGTCTGGGACCCCGTAACAAGCTTAAAAGACTGAGCTAAGCTTAGGATTTTGTGGGGTCTTACAATATCTTCCCCTTGGGAATATTCGCTCTTAAATGAGACTGATTAAACTGAGAATGCTGATAGACCGAATTTAGACACTGGACATGCACAACTGAAGCATGATTTCATGACTGAAATTACTGATATACTGAATTATCATACTGAACATGCACATCTGATGCATGAGTGTATAGCTGAACATAATTCATGAATGCATGATCGGGATAACTAATAAGCTGAGTTTATATACTGAACATGCATGTCTAATGCATGAGTACATGACTGAACTGATTCGTGAGTACATGACTGAGCATGATTGTTAATTGATACCAAGTTGGTAGCTATATCTAAACATGAGACTGAGTAAATTCAAAGAAAATCTATTACCTTGGGCTGAGTCTACGTTTGTGGAGAAAAGGTGAGGATACTTGGTCCGCATGTCTGCTTCTGCTTAAGTAGCTCCCTCTATAGACTGATTCCTCCAAAGTACTTTGACTAGAGGGACTTCTCTGTTCCTCAGTCTGCAAATCTGATAATCAAGGATTTCAACTGGAATCTCTTCATTAGAGAGGCTATTCTGAATATCTATGCCCTCTCTAGGGACTATGACTGCTGGGTCACCTATGCATCTCTTAAGAAAGGAGACATGGAATACTAGATGCACTGAAGCTAAGTTTGAAGGCGAATCAAGCTCGTAATCTACTTTTCCGAAATGGCTGAGAATTTGTTAAGGACCAACATATTGGGGACTGAGTTTTCCTTTCTTTCCAAACCTCCTCACTCCTTTCATAGGAGAGATTTTCAAATATACAAAATCACTAATCTCGAACTCGAGATCCTTTTTGCACACATCTCCATATGATTTTTTGTCAGCTCTTAGCTGTCTTAAGCCTTTCCCTAATCAATTGAACTTTCTCTAAGGTATCAAATACCAAGTCAGGCCCTACCACGGCGACCTCACCCACTTCAAACCAATCAATGAGAGATCTACACCTCCTCCTATAAAGCATCTCAAATGGAGCCATCTGAATGCTTGAA
>NW_025874559.1:0-1430 GCF_002878395.1 Capsicum annuum | reverse complement strand
AGTAGCAAGATTTTGTTCAATAGAACAACATCAATATCACCATTTAATATCAAATACATCATTTTTTCCAAGAACAACAATAAATCAATCCCGCAACACCAAGACAACACATACACAATAGACACACCAAGAACATCAACAGTGGCCATAAACACTAAAATTGTTGTTTTGTTTGTATAAACACAAACAACAAAAATTAAACTTCAAAAACCTCAACAGACACCAACAAATCAAATCAACAGTTCGATAACAAGAACTACAATAACAGCAAAAAAATATATTTCACTATGAAAAGAGAAGGGAAGAAATACCAAAAATTAGGATTTTTTTCAGTCCCCATTTCAAATTTAAGCAACAAATATTGAAATTGTTAACCAATATTAGAAGAGAAGTTGAATCAAGTTCGTCTTTTTCCTTATAATTAAAAACCATAATTTTTTACGTGTGAAAGAAGAAAAGGGACGATGAAGAACTTGAAGTTATTGTCGCTGGAGTGCATTGCTGTCACGTCGATTGACAGTTGAAAATTGAAAAGAAACTCAAAGCCCAATTATTTATCGCCGGAGGTTAAAGTCACCAGGGATTGAAGGGAGAAGTTTGAAGAACTATTGGTTGGGATAAGTTTGAGAAAAACTGTCGAGAGACAGAGGGGAGAGATGAGATAGACAGTTATTTTGGAGAGGAGAGGGGTGTAGGTTGATTTGTATTTTTAAAAAGATAAATTTTTTTTAAAAATATTAATCAAGTTCACAATTAACTTAATTAAGTTTTCAAATTATGTTTGATTATTTAAATTTATCAATGTCACCAATCCCACAATTAAAACTTAAAAACACCTTTTCTTCAATTTTATCAAGAAAGGAAGCACTTTATTAAAGGGGGAAGGACGTAAATTGTCAGGTGTTATTTTTGCAGTTATTTTCTATTTTTTTGGGCTGAAAAATCAATTCTAATTTTTTTACCTCTATTTATCAAGTCCTTGTCCTACTCCATTAGAATCAGAAAGTGGGTAGCAAAAAACTTATATGACGAGATTACAAAGGGGCCCTAAGCCGTAGCGTGGTTCAATAAAAATTTCGCACGTAAGAATCAAACCTTACTTAATAGCTTGCGCGCAACACTTATTATGTATTTATCTGTCCAACAATATTTAATCACCGTATTAAAAATAAATTTTCAATAATACTTGTTCAATTTAAAAAATTAAAGGAGAATTTATTCTTTTATATATATGTTATTAGTATTAAAAATTATTCATCACTTAATACATTTTTAAATTATTAAATTTATTATTTAAAAGATGATATAGTAAAGTTATTCATATTATTTATTATTTTTAAATATATGGATCAAGTTAATAATAAATAAATATTATTGTACGGGGAGAGTGTATATAGCCTCCTTGAATTAAGCTCAACTCCCAACTAATT
>NW_025874558.1:0-1250 GCF_002878395.1 Capsicum annuum | reverse complement strand
GGTACCGAGATGTCTGTACTTTTCTTCGAGAGGCTACAAGGCATTTAGGAAATGTCTCAATTCTTTCAAGTCTCATATCATGCTATAGAATGTTCTTTAAGAAACCTATACAGATTCTCATCTTACTCTATCCGAGCCATCTCTGCCTTATTTTTAAGGTATAAAAAATAGTCAAGGTTAAATCTTTACAGATAGTGCTTTCTTTGACAGTCTCCACAGATAGTTATCAGATTGTAAGACAGCTAGAAAGTATCCCATTAGTCCTTTTGAGTTTCGATGATTGAAGTGCTTTATTCATGATTCATAAAAGTCGTGCACTAAGCCTAAGTTATATGTACTTCCAGATTCCTCCTTAGAATCTATAATGTAAAGCTATACTTCCCTATCCATGTATTATTCTTGAGATAACATGATTAGTAAGTTATAGTTCCTCCCCAGAAAATACTCTCAGATTGTCTAGCAAGAAGCTTCAGAAGTCACACAAAGCGGTTTGAGAGTAGCATTCTAGTGTGTTATAAGTTTCTCAAGATCAGAGTTATGTCCTCACTCTTATGAGTCATGCAAGTAAGACAGAATAATATGTGTATTCTTAGATCATTGAATATTGTGTGTCAAGTTTCTATTTCTTGTAACCTTGTTATCATTATTTTGTTGAAAAATCAAAGTCTAGTGAAGCTGTGTGAGGCCTATTTTTATTCACTAGCAACTTGTTGTTTTTGTGTTGGTTAAAACTGAGGGTTTAAAGGTGTAGTGACAAGAAAAGTGGTAAGGGCAATTCACTAACTATATGTATAGACGAATCTTGTGCATATGATTGAGTTAGTAATGAAGTGATATGTCCTTGTGTGTTTGTTTAGTAGAAGGTAAAGAAGGAGTTATTAGTAAGGGTGAATTGTTGTTTGCTTAAAGTATGAAAATAGTTATTGATGATATTTGTCGTGTTAGGAAAGTATAGGTTGTTAATGAGAGTACTTGGTGGATGAGCGTTGTTAATTTAGAATTTCCTGAGATTTGCAAGAGGAAGTTTAGTTGAAACTTATAGAGATATGAAATATGTTTAGGTGTATAGATAGGTGTATAGTAATGATGTGTAGAAGGAGGATGTGGTAATGGATTGTAAATAAGATAGGCCATATGTTTATGATCGATTATAATTATTATGAGGTTCAAGTGGGCTAGTTATTCTTGATTTGTTTTATTCTATAGCTTCCTAGTGAGAACAACACTATGTATTAAGTTTAAACAATTGG
>NW_025874557.1:0-2718 GCF_002878395.1 Capsicum annuum | reverse complement strand
AAAAAAAAAATTATATCTTAATCTAAATAGTCAAATAAATTTTAAAAAAGTTTATGTAGATTATGTATTATAAGATTTTTAGTTTCTTATCTAAATAAGATCTCAAATTAGATTATTCTAAGATGTTTAAATTATGATGTAAGTAAGAACTCGAAATTAGATTAAACCTCCCAAATGTTTTTATTTGAAATAGAAAATAACATAAAAAAATAACTAACTTTACCTAATTTGTCCTAAAAAGTAACAAATGGCATTATCTTATTAGTCCACTTGGCAACCCCCTATGCAAGACTTTCTTGCTATTTATATTATATAGATAATTGCATTTTATCCCTTAATCAGCCATGCAAAATATATACACCATCGGTCTTAATTTATGCAAAGGGGGTCAGAACATAATTTTAACTATGAATTCGAATAAAAATTCTTCAAATATTTTAAAATAAATTACTTACATATTTGAAAGCTATAAGAAAAATAATATACATGTTTGTAAACATAACGATTGAAATATTTTATAAGACGTTTGATAAAGTTATATTCATAAATGTTTTATTCAATTTTCGAAAATATTCCCACCTTCAAATAAATAGGGAAAGTATTGTTCAAGAAATACATCAAAACCTCACTAAATAGTAATTCAACAATATGCACACTAATCATTTTTTTTTAGCCACTTCTTATCACTTATGAATTAAATTAAGTTTTCATGATAAGTAATATTGACATATTTTCACTTATGATGATTATTACTCTGAAATAGCAAATGGCTTCGGGGAAGATATCGATATAATGTTAGGCAATAGAGAAAATAAATGGAGTTACATTTTCTCATATATTGTTTGTTCTATTTTGGGAATATGTAAATTATAAAAGGATACATAATATGAATATTTTTATTAAATACAAATGAATGTTTATAGACTTGGAAGAGATTTTTGTAAGAGCATCTTGTCATTTGAATTTTTTCACCAATCACCAAAAGTAACAATAAAATATATTATTTTTCATATGTTCCATCTTTGTTTTATATTTTATATTAAGTTTTTTATTTTTGTAAGTTTATAGTTGCTTTTGATCCAAAATAGTAAAACTTACGACTTTGTTGGATGTAAAGAAGAGTAGAGAGAATAGAGAGAGCGATTCTTATTTCTTTTCTTGAGGGATGAGAGATCATCAGATTGTAAATACAATGAACAAAACTCCTCTATTTATAGAAAAAATTTACTCCTAGTCTGAGTAAAAGACGGATGCTTCAAATCCTAATAGATATCAAAGTAGATCTTGATAGATCTTGATAGACATTCACTATAATGTAAATACATCTATGACACTCCCCCTTGAATGTCTAATTGGTAGATAAAGTGCCTCGTTAAAACCTTTCTAGAAAAAATCCAGTAGGAAAAAAAAATCTAGTGAAGAAAAAAGAATACGCATCTCTAATAATACGCATTTCGCCTGCCTCATTAAAAACCTTACAAGGAAAATCCAGTGGGGCAAAACCTCGTAAGGAAAAAAGAGTACATCGCGTATTAACTCCCCCTAATGAGAACATCCTTGAACCTTTGCATCCCGATCTTGTGCACCATCTTCTTAAAAGTTGTAATTGGAGAAAACTTGGTGAATAAATCAGTCACATTATCATTTGAACGAATCTATTGCAGTTAATATCATCATCCTTTTGTAGCTCATGTATGTAGAAAAGTTTTGGCAAAATGTGCTTCGTTCTATCTCCATTTACGAATCCCCCTTCAAGATGTGCTATGCATGCTGAATTATCTCTGTATAAAATTATGGGTAGATTGTCATATTTTACACCATATTTTTCTCGAATGAGATGTATCATGGATCTCAACCATACTCATTCTTGACTTGCTTCATGAATAAATATTATCTCATCATGGTTCGATGAAGTGGCTAAGATAGACTGCTTTGTATATCTCCAAAATATGGCAGTATCCCACATGTGAATACATTGTATGTTTGAGATCGAGATTTATGCGGGTTAGATGAAAACCCAAAATCAGCATGACCAGTAAGATCGGGACTTCAATCTTTAGAATAAAATAAAATCATGCATCTTATCCCATTTTGATGTCTCCTTGTAGGAGTAGAAATATACCTTGCTAAAAAATTGAACGAAAGGCTATATTGGGTCTTGTAGATTTTTACAAGATACATGAGTGCACCAATTGTACTAAGATATGATACTTCATAACCAATCCAAATTGGTATATTTCTCATTTCAGCAAATAATCTTATTGCTTTTGAAAACTCTCCAAGAGTTTCAATAATTTTCAAGCTATAAGCTTATACAATATAAGGATTATCAATAAGTTTCCCAGAAACTTTTATATTTTGAATCCTTAAAGAAGTTTTCATACAAATTTTGTCTAAGTGACAACATTCAACATTTTATGTGTCACATCTCCAAGTGTCTGGACTGCAAATTAAATAAGTTTTCACTTACCAAGATGCATCCTTTCATGTCACTTGATAAATGTTTCTACGTCAGCATGCTTAAATTAAAGTAGAATTTAGATCTTCGTAATCTTTCACAATATTACGTCAATATTGTGTCAAAGATATTGATGTTATATCATTTTATATCGGTTCACAATGTGACATAACATTTGAGATCTCATCCCTTCATTATTTTCAAGTACATGAACCTCTCATAAGATTTCATGAAGTGGTATGTCGTAGGCTCTTCAAGAA
>NW_025874556.1:0-1825 GCF_002878395.1 Capsicum annuum | reverse complement strand
TGTTTTGCAGGAAATCAGGTTTTGGATGATAAGTTGTTGAAAAAGATGAAAAAAGTGTTTTTGGCTACTTATTGGAGCAATTATGGATGTTCGAGACACTTTTTGGCTTATTCGTGATCAAACCATATGTGGGAATTGAAGAAGAGCTAAGAAGATGACTCCCGACACTTGCTAAGTTAACATTTGGACCACAAGTAGTACTTATGGACCGCCCGTGGGCAAAGAAAGTGCCAGAAGTCCAAAATCTTGAGAGCTGACTTGCAGGAAATTTTGGTCTGGCACTTGCAGTCACTACTTGCACCCTCCTTGTAGGCCGCAATACTAACTGCACCCAAGGACAGGATACAAGTAGGGACCATAAGTGGCCACCGACCCTTTTTTCTCCTATTTCATTTGGGCTTTGATTTTAGGGTTTCCTCATGTACTATAAATACCCCTTATGTGTTTTTTAGTAAAAAAAATGTACTCTTGATTTTCACGAACACATTTTTGATTTCAAAATTCCGTCCATCGAAAGTCTAAGAATTATCTTTTAGAATGATCTAAATTAATTTTCATATGGAATTTCCTAGATTTAAACCTTTCATTATGTATATGATTGAATTAGCTTTCCAACAATATAAGATTCGTCCAAAACGGACCCTCGATGAAGAAGTTATGTTAAGGTTCCAGTCGTAAACATCGTCATTTTGGTGTCTAGCACATCTCGGAGAGGGTCAAATTGACAATCATCAAATTCTAGTGGGGTTCCGCGATGGTGGCGCATCGCGGAGGCACCCAATTTCCCACTCGTCGAATTCTAGTGGACCACCACAATTGTGGCGCATCGCGGTGGCACCCGAAATTGAGTTTTTATGTTCAAATTTCCAGTTCTCTTTAGGAGTCATTAAGGATAATTTTGACTTTTTCATAGCCTTTAAAACCATCCAAACAAAGGATTTAGGGTATGTTTGAGCAACTTAACCCTATTTTCATCAAAATCATCAAGAATGCTCTCTAGAGTTTCAAACAAAAACTTCAAGAAACTCAATATTCAACCGTGGGTTTTCAAAATCGATTGAAAATTCAAAATCCCTAGATCATAGGCTTTACGAAACACCCATTGTTTCCCTATTTTGAGGTATGGGGGGTTTTCCTAACATCTCATGGTCTTAGAAATCATGTTTTAAGAAAAAGGGTTTTAGATTTACGAATATAATCATATTTTTGAAGTTTTGACGATATTGTTTTTGCCTTTAGGCCTTTCCCAAAATTGTTTGGAAATTTTTATATATATATATATATATATATATATATGTATGTATGAATGTATTTAAGGATGAATATTCAATTGAGAGCATGACTTATAATGAATCCCTCTCTTGTTATGATCTATCTCATCTTTCATATGATATGAATTATTCTAAACTGCATCTTGAAAAACATGTTATGAAATATCTTGAATGATGTTATATTTGAATTATGATTTCAATTTCAAAAGAGAGAGGGTTTCTTGTATTGAAAAATGTTGAAAATACATATAATGAAAGAGTGCATGGATTTTGCCAAAAGCACATGACCAACTAATGTTTGAAGAGTTCTTGCATAGTTTTGACTTATGCTTTCAGAACATGAAATCTCTTATACTATTTTCATGTTTGGGTGGTATGAAATATGTTTTAATAAAAGAATTATGCATGATGTATTATGGCTCAAAAATAGGACTTGCAAGTCTTGGTGTGATGACACCAACTCATATTGTGCCATGGTAATTCAGAATAGAATAGAATACATATTTAAAGTCAGAATTTTAAGATGTTGAAACTAGAATAATACATGATTCAAA
>NW_025874555.1:0-1706 GCF_002878395.1 Capsicum annuum | reverse complement strand
CTAATAATATGGCGGAGTATGAAGCCTGCATTCTTGGTTTCAGGTTAGCTGTTGATATGGGAGTCCAAGAATTATTGGTGTTGGGAGATTCAGATTTGCTCATCCATCAAATTCAAGGCGATTGGGAGACGCGAGATTTGAAGCTCATCCCGTATCGACAATGCTTGTAGGAGCTATGTCAACGGTTTGTGTTAGTAAAATTTAGGCATATTCCAAGGATTCATAATGAAATTGCTGATGCTTTAGCCATTCTGTCTTCAATGCTCCAACATCCTGACAAAGCCTACATCGATCCAGTGCATATACAGAGTCGTGATCAGCATGCTTACTGTAATGCGGTTAAAGAAGAGCTCGATGGAGAACTTTGGTTCTTGGATATCAAGCGGTACATTCAGTCAGAAGAATACCCATCATATGTCACCAACGATCAAAGGAGGACTATTAGGCGTTTGGCTAGTGGATTTTTCTTAAGTGGGGGAATCTTGTATAAGAGGACCCTAGATCTTGGACTTTTAAGGTGTGTAGATGCAATAGAAGCCTCGACAATCATGGTTGAAATACACTCTGGAGTATGCGGGTCACACATAAACGATTATGTCTTGTCAAAGAAGATTCTTCGAGCAAGTTATTACTGGCTTACTATGGAAAGAGATTCTATTCAATTTTTTCGAAAGTGTCATCAATGTCAAGTACATGGTGATCTGATACGATCTCCTCCTATTGAGTTGCATGCAATGGCCGCTCCATGGCTTTTTGTGGCTTGGGGAATAGATGTGATTGGACCGATTGAGCCGAAGGCATCAAATGGGCATAGATTCAATTTGGTAGCCATTGACTACTTCACAAAGTGGGTAGAAGCAGTAACTTTCAAGTCAGTGACAAAGAAGGCTGTGGTAGATTTTGTTCATGCCAATATCATTTGTAGATTTGGAATTCCTAATATGATCATTACAGACAATGCTTCCAATCTCAATAGTCATTTGATGCAAGAAGTATGTCAACAGTTTAAGATCGCACATCGAAATTCTACTCCATATCGTCCAAAGGCCAATGGTGCTATAGAAGCTGCCAATAAGAATATAAAAAAAATACTGCGAAAAATGGTACAAGGGTCTAGACAGTGGCATGAAAAGTTACCGTTTGCATTGCTAGATTATCGCACCACTGTTCGCACTTCAACAGGGGAAACTCCATATTTATTAGTGTATGGGACAGAAGCAGTCATCCCTGCAGAAGTTGAAATTCCCTCTCTTTGAGTCATTGTAGAAGCAGAGATTGATGATGACGAATGGGTAAAAACCCGACTGGAATATTTGAGTTTTATTGAGGAAAAAGGGCTAATGTCTGTGTGTCATGGCCAGTTATATCAGAGGAAGATGGCTTGAGCGTATAACAAAAAGGTCCGTCCCAGAAATTTTGAAGTTGGTCAGTTGGTATTGAGACGTATCTTTCCTCACCAGGTTGAAGCGAAAGGCAAGTTCTCCCCTAACTAGCAAGGTCCTTTTGTTGTGAAGAAAGCGTTGCCCAATGGAGCTTTATAGTTGATAGATATTGAAGGCAAAATGGCAGAAATGACTATCAATGCTGATGCGGTCAAAAGATACTATGTATGATATTTGATCCTTTGTTGATTTTATTGCATGTTTAGTACTTGCATTTTTGAAGATTGATATGATGAAGACATTTTATTCTTCTATCCAAACATT
>NW_025874554.1:0-2985 GCF_002878395.1 Capsicum annuum | reverse complement strand
CATATACAGATTCTGCGTACCCATAGAAGGAAATAACAATAACAATCTTAAGGAAATAAATTTCAAAATCTGTATAGCTTGTTTCTAGAGATTAAAGTTTTAACTTTCTACTCCGCCTAAATTTAACTAGTGATTTGAAGTCATAAAAACCTCATCACAAGTTAAAGATCATTCGGTTGACAATTGGAAGTCATAAAAAGTTCATAGTAAACTAGAAACAAGAAGAAAAGTTTAAAGTTGCTTAACTTTATAAGTAGTATTCTGAAAATACTAAGTATTTTTTGTCTTGTGGTGACAGGAAAAATGACAAGCGATAGTCAAATGCAAGATGCAGCAATGTCTGTGGGGGCAATTAATATTGCCACATCAAGTTGCACAAATGCTCTTCCTACAATGGCACCGGCGGAGAAACCCAAAAAATTTGTGGGCATTGACTTTAAACGATGGCAGCAAAAGATGTTTTTTTACCTCACCACTTTGTGTCTACAACGGTTCACTAGCGAAGACCCTCCTGATGTGCCCGAGGGAACCTCGGACAAAGAGCGTTTCATAATTGTAGAAGCTTGGAAATATTCAGACTTTCTTTGCAGGAATTATATTCTGAGTGGTCTCTAAGATGACCTCTACAATGTTTACAGTGGAACTAAGACATCGAAGGAATTGTGGGGGGCACTTGAATGAAAATATAAAATAGAGGATGCGGGAATTAAGAAATTCCTTGTTGCATGGTTCCTGGACTTTAAAATGATAGATAGCAAATCGGTTGTCTCTCAAGTGCAGGAGTTGTAAGTCATCATACATGATCTCCTAGCAGAAGGTATATCTTTGAAAAATACCTTAGTTAAACAAATTAAAAAAGTTCTTACTACTCATATAAACTATTATGTAGGTTTGATTTTGAATAATGCATTTCAAGTAGCAACGATAGTTGAGAAGCTACCACCTTTATGGAAAGACTTCAAAAACTAATTGAACCATAAATGCAAGGAGATAAATATCGAAGATCTTATTGTCCGACTGCATATTGAAGAGGGCAATAAAGATGTCGAGAGAAGGTAAAAAGGGAATTCTACAATTAATGGAGCACATATTGTAGAAGATGAGTAAAACAATTCTAAGAAAAGAAAGAAAGTTGAACAAGGAAATCAACCCAAGAAGAAATTTAAGGAAAAATGCTTCAATTGTGGCAAGATTGGCCATAAGTCCACGGATTTTCGGGCCCCGAAGAAAGGCAAGAAGAAGGATCAAGCAAATATGATTGAATCCAATACAGAATGCATTGATCTGTGTGTTGTGTTCTCAGAATGCAACTTGGCGGGGAATCCTCGCTAATTGTAGATGGATTCTAGTGCCACCCGCCATGTATGTGCCAGCAAAGAGTTGTTTTCGTCATTCACTCTGGCTCAAGTAGAAGAAATGATCTACATGGCTAACTCCGCTACTGCTAAGGTAGAAGGAACAGAAAAAATATGCTTGAAAATGACTTCAGGAAAGGTCTTGACACTTAACAATGTCTTGTATGTTCCAGAATTATGTAGGAACTTAATTTCTATTTCACTTCTTGATAAGAACGGATTCAAATGTATAACCATTTCAAGAAAAATTATAATTAGCAAAGGAGAAATGTATGTAGGAAAATGCTATCTCACCGAAGGCCTTCATAAGATGAATGTAATGACTGTTAAAATAAATAAAAGTTTAAATTCTTCTTATTTGTTTGAGTCTTATGATTTATGGCATGAACTTTTAGGCCATGTTAATTATAAAATATTACGAAAATTGATTAACTTAGAAGTTTTGTCAAACTTTGAGTGCAATAAATCAAAGTGTCAAACGTCTATAGAATCAAAGTATGTAAAGCATCCTTATAAGTCCGTTGAAAGGAATTCCAATCATTTAGACTTAATACACACTGACATTTGTGATATGAAGTCAACACCATCACGTGGTGGGAAAAAATATTTCATAACTTTTATTGATGATTGCACTAGATATTGTTATGTCTACTTGCTAAATGTAAGGATGAAGCAATAGATGCGTTTAGGCAATATAAAAATGAAGTTGAAAATCAGTTAGACAAAAAAATCAAAATGATAAAAAGTGATAGGGGCGGAGAAAATGAATCTCCCTTTGCGCAAATATGTGTAGAGAATGGAATTGTCCATCAAACTACGGCCCCGTATTCACCTCAATCTAATGGAATTAAGGAAAGGAAAAACCGAACTTTGAGGAAATGATGAATGCCTTGCTTATAAGTTCCGTTTTACCATAAAACTTATGGGGGAAGGCTATCCTTACAGCCAATTGTACACTCAACAGAGTTTCCCATAGTAAGACACAATCAATTTCTTATGAAAAATGGAAAGGAAGGAAACCCAACTTGAAATATTTCAAAGTGTGGGGGTGTCTAGCAAAGGTCCAAATTCCTATGCCTAACAGGGTTAAGATAAGACCTAAGATGGTAGACTGTGTGTTCAGAGGATATGCTAAAAGTAGTAAAGCATGTCAATTTTTGGTTCATAAATTTGAACATCCGGATATTAATAAAAATATGGTAATTGAATCAGACAATGCTGAATTCTTTGAAAATATTTATCCGTATAAAATTAGACATGAATAGTCTAGTGGAAGATCTAAACGACCTCAAGATAAACCAAATGAGAATGTACATAATGAAGAAAATCCAAGATGTAGTATACGTCAAAGAACGTCTACTTCATTTGGATCGGATTTTATAACATTTCTCTTAGAAAATGAGCCATAAACATTCAGGGAAGCGATGGCATCTTCGAACTCATCCTTTTGGAAAGAGATAGTCAATAGTGAGATTGATTCAATCTTAAGCAACCATACATGGGAATTGGTTGATCTTCCTCCCAGAAAGAAACCTTTATGTTCTAAATGGATCTTCAAAAGAAAAATAAAAACGGATGGCTCTATTGAAAAATACAAAGCAAGACTTGTAGTAAAAGGCTTCAAACAAAA
>NW_025874553.1:0-1597 GCF_002878395.1 Capsicum annuum | reverse complement strand
CTCTAGTCATAGAGAAAGGCTGAACAATTGGTTTTGGTTTGGAGGTGATTTCATCTGAAGAAAGCACCAGCCGTTTGAGCTCTTGGAGGTACTTAGTTCTGAGCTCTTCGTCGTCGATGTGTTCGATAATATCAAACAGGATTTCCTTTGGTTTGTCAGTAATGACATTGATAACTTTTCGTGAGCAAATACAGAAAGTGCCCTTGCACTCACAGTCTTGCCCTGATTGGGAACTATCAGACTCATAAGCGGTGTTGATGAAATCTTCATCGCTATATTCATCTTCGGAAGAAGAATAAGAGTAAGATGCTTCAGAGGGGTCTTCCATAATAGAGAAGAGTTTTTCTTTGGTTTCATCAGGTAGATCAAGAAGATTGATCTTTTTTCGTTTACCTGATGTGCAATCTTTCGCTCTATGGCCAGTTTTGCCGCAAGTCCAGCAGGTATCTTTTGATTTTGTGAAAGATTTGCGCCTGGTTTTTCGGCGGGGCTTACTTGACTCCTTATAAGAACTTGATTCTTTATAGGAAGTCTTTCTTTTTGGATAGGATTTTTTATGACGTTTTGGGGGCATTCTTTTATGCCTCTTTCCGTCATGGAGGTCAGTAAAACCGTAATCTTGGCAGAAGGTTGTCAGACCGTATTTGTGATTTTGCTTCAACTGTTGTTTAAGCTTAAGGTCTGTACAGAGTTCTATCCCCGTAGTGGTAATGAAACTTACTAAGTCTCCATAAGTAAGGACGTTGTAAGGAATCTGGCCCTCAAATCTATCCTTAAGTTTTGTTCGGACCTTGTCTGCGAATAATGGGGGAAGACCACTGATGAATCTTTCTTTCCAGAAGTCATTATTGCAGTCAGGTCTGATCATGACTTTCACAAGGAAGGTGTCTTTATACCACCTAAAGTCGGCCAGATTTTTACAACGGAGGTTGTTAAGGATTTCTAGACTTCTATCTTGGAAGAGTTTTGGTTCTCCTACAAAATGTCTAGCTATGTGATAAAGAAGGGTTGCACAAGCGTCTTCTTGTGCTTCTTGGACCAGGGTTTCTTGACCATTAACCGTCCGGGTTACTTGTTCAAGAACCGTGGCGTTATAGATGAGGTTCTTTTCTTCCTCAGAGACATAATTGTCCCACCAGTGTTTGATCATACCGGTGAAACCCGAGACAACCATGGTGGCGGCACCTTTGTCAGAGGAACCTTTGATTTTGTAGGCCGTGATGGCCACCGCTATCTCATGGAGCTTATTGTAGATCTGATGCTCAGCCAGACCATCAATATTCCATTCAGTGATGCCTCGTCCGTCATGATTAGATGTGGAGAGGTAAGGATTTTCCTCGAACTGGACGTCATGGGGAGAAGGTTTTCGATAATAGTTTTTCCTAGTTGAGAATCGATCACTAGTCAGTTTGGAGAGAGAATTTCTCGCTGGAGGACTAGAAGAGTCTTTTGAGCTAGAGGGCTCTTGAGAGATTTTAAACTTGGTGAGTTTAGAGTTAATCTTTTCCAGAATTTGTTCGGATAATTTAAAATCTTCATTGAGATTTGGAAATTTATCCTTATGAAACTCTGGGAGTTTAAAGATAGGATTAGAAAG
>NW_025874552.1:0-4274 GCF_002878395.1 Capsicum annuum | reverse complement strand
TATGTAGCTGACTTTATCCCTAACATTAGGAAAGTTTGTGAACCTCTTTACAAATGACTTAAAAAGGTTCCAGTTTCATGAAGCTCTGAGCAAACCAGAGCTATCATTAAGATAAAGGAATTAGTCAAGGACCTTCCTTGTTTAGATATCCCTAACCCGGAAGCCTTTACGATTGTCAAAACTGATGCTTCAGATCTCGGGTATGGAGGTATTCTGAAGCAAAAGATTGGCAGTAATTCGTCTGAACAATTAGTCAAATTTATATCCGAAATCTGGAATTCCGCCCAAAGAAATTATAGCACTATTAAATTTTTTTTTTATCTATCGTGCTATGTATTACAAAATTTCAAGATGACCTTATTAACAAGGAATTTTTACTTTGAGTAGATTGTAAATCTACTAAAGAGATTTTACAAAAGGATGTTAAAAATCTGGTTTCTAAACAAATATTTGCTAGATGGCAAGCTCTCCTATCTAGCTTTGATTTTCAAATAGAATTTATTAAAGGAGAAAATAATTCCCTTCCTGATTTTCTAACAAGAGAATTCTTACAGGGCCAGAATGAGACCCACTACACTAGGGAAAATCCCAGTCGGGAGCCCTGCTGAATTTGTTAAGAACATCAGTCCCTCAAAGGCCTACACTGAAACCAGAACTACAGTTACCATTTCAAAACAAATATGCAGCTTTGGCAGAATTTCCAAAGCTTCCTCCACCAATGCCAACTAGATTGGTAGATTTGAAGACTAATAAACCTTTTGATAAAGGACAATTATCAAGTTCATCTGTTCAGTCGAAGCATAGTTATACTATGAAGGTTCCTGAAACCTTCGCACAGGCTGTAGATCCTATAACAGGCAAAATGACAGCAACTACTCCTCCCATCAAAGAGGAATTCAAATTCGTTACCCCTCAGGTAATGCTAGTTCTTGCCCTTGATAAAGAATATGCAGGATATCCACTAGACCAGCTAATAAAGCTAGTCTACAATGATAAAAACTTTGTGGATACGGAGAATCCGCTCAAAATAAGGAGATATTATAAAGCTATCCTTATAGACACCGACTCTATCGAAATCAAACATTCCATGAATGAAAGGAACCCAAAATACATCAACTATTCTAGGTTTACCATCAAAAGGATATTAACACCTTTCAACTAGTTTACAGACCACCTGCATACCCCAATTGCCTTATCGATGCCTCACAGGCCTCAAACGTATAATTGGTACGATTATAAGTTCGCATAGTTTAATTTCTTATATGTCATACCAGGGCATACCTAGTTTATTAAATATTGTCCGACCATGATAGAATCTATTATCCCTAGATGGTTCTACGAATGGTGGATCTATTTTGGAGGAATCAAAGAAATCGTCCCTCTACAATTCATTAACAGGTTCAATGATTTTTGTTCAAAAGAAGGGTGTGTAACCCTCCCAGAGCACATTCAAATGTGCAAATTCTTTATTAAAGAGAGAGTTTCATACATTATATCTTGGAACTTCAGTAAAGAAGAACAGGATTATATCAAATATTTATCCAAAGAGATAAAGTTCAAAGGCTGGACTCACAAGCCAGTAGCACCAAAGACTCCGGATAAAGGAAAGATAGCTTCACCAGTTTCACCTCCAAACATGGCTTCACAAAATAAGAAGACACTAAAGGAGAAATTAAAGAAGGCTTTGCACGATATGGAAAGCTAGGAAACTAATGAAGAAGAAGTCTTACAGCTTTTAGAAGAAGCTTCTTCCACAGGAAGCAGTGATAATAATGGAGATATGCTAAATCCCAAAGGAATAGCTATGGCCTATATGGACCCCCTATTAAGAATAGGGAAATGACCCTTCAAAAAGGTAGAGGTTCAAAGAACCGGAATTGGTTTTTTGAAAGGGCATTCTACTGTTCCTAATGGGAATCTTATAGACAAGCTTTTCAAAAAGCAAAGCACTCAGCTTTTTCAAAAAGCAAAAGCACTCAACTACCTTTACAAAAGGACTGTTGGCTACTAAGACTTAATCTTAGCCTTACACTTGTACACTTTAGATGTATTTTATCTTTCACTTTTGTCTATATAAGACATGTTGTAATTCTAGAGAAGGCATCAAAAAATTTCCAACATAAGAAATATTCCGCTTGCCTAAACTCTCTTGTAATGTTTTCTGTTAACAAAGTTTGAATAAAATCTTGTAAGTTGTTTTAATTGTTTTGGTTTTAATCGTTTTTGGTTTTAATCGTCTCTCATATTTCATCAATTAATCCTTTAAGACACTTTAAGATCCTTTTTGGTATCATGATGCTCACTTGTTGTTCAATACTATGTGCATATATTATGCTCACCAAGTGCTTGATAAATTGTCCATATGATCTATTAAGAGAATGAAATCTTGTCAATATAGGTTATGTGAAAGTTATATCATGCAAGTGTTTGTCAAAATGCCCCAATGAATGAATGATAATCAAGTTCATAGATTACATATTTCATGCTGTGCCATGTCTCTTAATTTATGCTATCGAGTCATGGGGGTACTTGTACCCGACAATTTAGCTGATTACCTAAAGCCATGGTTAGTAATAGAATAGTATCAGTCACGACACAATCAGTAGCACTCTTAGTTAGTTATAAAACTTTGGAAAACTCAGTATAATCCATACTAGTCGAGTCTAATTTAGTATCTAGTTCATACCTCAGTAAACTCGGTCAGCTAAAAAACTTTTGTAGTATTTCGTCAATCAACGGAACTTAATGAACTCAATTCAGTTTTTTCAAACAATAATATAAGTAATAGCTTAGTCTATCTTAGTACAATTCAGAACTCAGTTAAGTGTCTTTTTCAGTTGGAAGTATGATTTAGCACTGAGTGAACCCAAGGAATGGTTACAAAGAATTCAAAACTATTAGAAACACTCATATAGATAATCATTAATAGATAATTTGTAAAATCTGATATTAGTTATCATTATTCTGATTTAGTACTCAGTATTAGGACGATATCAGTTACAATCTATGTATTCTTGAATGTACTCTTATTCAGTCAAATTCATGTTACTAACTTATTATTGTGCAGGCATATAAACCCATGCATATTAGACAACCTCACTGAGCATACCAGTATATTCAAAGTACTGACGCATGCTTTTCTTAGTACTACAAAGTATTATGTCATAGGTTCAAACGCACAGGCTCCATAGCACCCTTAGCAATTTTGATTCTCAGCTTTCAAAGAAGTGGTGATTCCTCATAGTTCGATAACATGCATATTATTTATAGTACTTCAATTTTATTTTAGTAGATGGATTTAGTTTATGGCTTGTCCCATCAACTCAACAGTTTAGATAGTTAGAGGCTTTTCATACTAGAGTATTTTTCAGACAGTTGTTCAGTTTTTTTTTCCAGTATTTATATTCAAATTCTGTATTTTTATATTGCATTCACATTTATTTATAAATTTGAACCTTATGGAATATGTTTCCCCCAATTTTCACATAATTACAGTATTTATTACTCAGTTGGTACAGCAGGTACCAGTCATGGGTTTATCTTGTGGTTCTTCAGGATTATAAGCACCATATAGCATCTGAGGTACATACTCGGGGCGTTACAAGTTACCATATTATATAATGTGTTTTTTACTTCTAAACCCTCTTTGTCATGACAAAAATATTCAAAAACCCTATCTCAAACACATCTTTGAAGATTTGGAGGCAAGTGTTTCGAGGATGGTCATCTAGAGGAAAAGAGAGTCAAATTTTTTTGTGGATCATCTTGTTTAAGGGATGGAACTCTTCCCCCTTTTGAGTAAGAGAAAAACTATGTATCTTACACATGAATTAATAATTTAGAAAGGTAATTTTAAATTAAAATGTTAAGGGTTTTGTTTCTTAATGATGAATAATATTTGTTCTTGCTTAGACTTGTGTGCATACATGTTATTAGTGATGATTTGCATAAGTTGGTGCTTGTTTTTTGGAGTTTAAAAAATGGGTCTTGAGTAACCTTAATATTAATGAAGTCTACCATGAAGTTGGTCTTGATAATGATATGCCTACAAGGTGTTTGTGAAATTTCTACGTGAAATGTCTAGTCACATATGGAAAATGTTTTGAACTAGGACAATGGCCCAATGAGTATGAATGGTGTATAAGTGATATTGTAATAACATTGGTGGCTATGTAATTTGTTAATTTATGACCTTGGTTGAATTATGGCTAAAGAGAGGTAAAAATGCACAACATGAAATTGAAATATGTTGAACAAAAAGGGTATGTGATAGC
>NW_025874551.1:0-1053 GCF_002878395.1 Capsicum annuum | reverse complement strand
TGTAGTACTACCCCTTTATTCAAGAACTGGTTCATTTGGGAACTGGAAATGAACTATTCTATTTCTACAATCAACTGAGGCATAGCATGAGTGGAGCCAATCCATGCCAAGAATGACGTTAAAATCCATCATCTCTAACTCCACGAGATCAACTGAGGTAACTTTCTAAGATATTGTGACCGGATAGTTCCTATATACCTGTATGGCTATAATGGAAACACCTACTGGGGTAGTACTGAAAATGGCTCTGCTAGCGTTTCGGGACTGACTC
Organism: Capsicum annuum; assembly: GCF_002878395.1. Classification (NCBI taxonomy): domain Eukaryota; kingdom Viridiplantae; phylum Streptophyta; class Magnoliopsida; order Solanales; family Solanaceae; genus Capsicum; species Capsicum annuum. Next base: position 782 of record NW_025874551.1, on the reverse strand, counting down.
TGAAGTTGACGGCTATAAATGGAGTTACAAAAGAAAGAGAAGCTCCAGGGTCTAGTAAAGCATAAACATGTAAGTGAAAGACCTGCAATGTACCAGTAACTCCGTCATGAGAATTTTCCTGATCTTGGCAGGAATGAAGAGCATATAATCTGTTTGGACGCTGACCACTGGTAGTACTGGAAGTGGCACCCTACTGAATCGAGCGACTGGATGGAACTGACAACTGATGGGACTGGCCCTGTTAGTGAACATCCCTAGCCTTCTGAGCAACTACCCAACACTCCTAAATCCGATGGCCTATTTTACCATACTCAAAGCACACATAACTACTTGGTCTATACTCACCTTGATGGTGTCTGCCATATTTATGACATAGAGGATTTGTACGAGTACTGCTAACACTAACCTGGGCCTTAGAACCTAGTGCCCTATCCCTAGCATGGTGCCCTATACCTATTGTCGTTTCTGAATTTGGGTACTAGGCACTGGCTGAAGAGGGTGCTGGAGATGAACATCTCTGATGAAACTGAGGACGGTTACCACCTTCTGGCTTTGGCAAACTAAAATTAAAACTACCCATCCTAACTCTCTTTTTCCTCTCCCTCTCCTTAATCTTCTGCTTCTCAATTTTTTAAGCATGGACCATCAGCCTAGACAAGTCCATCTCACTAATAAGCATTATGGTCCTACACTCCCTGAATACACTATCAGATACGCCAAGCACAAACTTACTCATCTTGTACCTGTTATCACCTACCACATGAGGAGCATACCTAGCTAAC
>NW_025874550.1:0-1558 GCF_002878395.1 Capsicum annuum | reverse complement strand
TTAAACATCCTAAAGCAGGACAAAAATAATTTTCGAAAGAAGTTGACAGAACGACACGAAATAAGATTTCGAAATGAGCATGAGAAAATAATAACTGACAAAACAGGAAGTATCCAAGTCTTCTAAAACATCCTAGAGTAGAGACAATAATTTGATGACGTTTGAACCAGACACATCAGAAATAATTAAATTATTAAAACAAAATAGTGGACCAAATTGTTTGACAAAATTTTAATTATGTTTGACAAAAATGGGCTCTATGATATTCCTAAGAGAGATTTTAAAACCAAAGAAAATAGACATAACGATACCACGACGTTAAAACCACTTAATCTTTTCAGAAAAGTTCTATGTAAAAATATTATATATTTTCTAAAATAAACCCTTAAAAAAAAATTATTTAACCCTTTTTTTTTAAATCAATTAATTTACTTAAAAGCCGGTCCACATTCGATATGGCATTTCCTATAATGCAACAAGTAGCACATAAAATGTACATGATGGTCTCAAAAGGTGACACCTGACCTAGACGGACCCGACCCCAGGGTCGAGCCCCACTAAGTCAAAAATACACGTGATACAAATAAAACACAGTCTATTAGGTATAGCCATGTCTAAGTTCCAGTTATGTTAGGTTTAACCTGATGGAGTTAGGTATCTAGACTGTCTATGAAACGAGCGGACAACTCGAGTCGGCAAGGGACAGCTGTACCGGTAGCAGGGCTTTCCGGCCTCACTGTCGGTCCCTTCCCATCCTAAATCATGGGTGACTACAGAATCCTTCCCAGGAGCATTGCCGCATCTCTGGTATCTCAGGCTCGGGAGCGTATACCTTATCTCTGAATATACAGTATCTTAGAAGACTCAGAGGGGTGCGCGAAAGAAGACAGTTTATAATGCAATTCAAATAATATCAAAGCAGTTGAACATGTAGGCAAATAACACATTTAGGCCAACAATATACAATATCAAAATTAAATAAAGTCAATTAAGTCAATATAAAAGCTCGAATTCTAGTTATGTCCCGAGCAGAGTCGCCATCTGTCACGCCCCTATTTTTTACCGCCCCCGACCCCGCTAGGGAGTTGGATTTGAGAAAAATGGGTTTTTCCAATTAAAGTGACGTTTTGAATAGGGATCATTTATTTTACAGAGTCGCCACTTGGAATTGAGTTTGGGTGTTCCAAGTCACCTTATTGAATCCCTATTCAAAGGGAAATGACTCTTGATTTTATTTTTTTTTGACCTGCGAACTAGAAATCCGGATAAGGAATTCTGTTGACCGAGGGGAAGGTGTTAGGCACCCCTCGAGTCCCGTGGTTCTAGCACGGTCACTTTAATGATTTATGTCTGGCTTAAAAAAATCTTTTGGATATATAATATTTGTTGGCCCTAAAGATGCTTGCATCCCGCCTTTATTTATTTTTGAATATATTTAAAACTGTATTGATGTATGGTTTACCAATAGTAATACTTTTCGGCCTTACCACGAGTTTTGATGTATTTCTTGTGCCTTTGTGGCATTTATGAATCACTCCCATTTTTACCAAGTCTAAAT
>NW_025874549.1:0-1684 GCF_002878395.1 Capsicum annuum | reverse complement strand
GTTCCTCCTCCAATCAGATTTTTTTCAGAAATTAAGCAAGTATCGAAGTTGCTGCAGCAACTATCAAAGTTGCTGCAATAATTTCGATAGTTGTTGCAGCAACTTCGATAATTGTTGTAACACAACACCTAATAGTAGTTGTTGCAGCAATTACCGTAGTTGCTAAAGCAACTCTCGTAATTGTTGAATTTGCTGAATTATTTCTTCATTCATTTTTAAAAGAAATAAAAAAATTTCTTTTCAAACTTTTTAATTTTTTTAGAAAATAGTCCATGAAAATTAAAAAATAAAGAAGAACGAAATGAAAAGAGAAAGAAAAAAAAAGAAAAAACCAATTTGGAGAGAGAAAGAAAAAATAAAGATTGAAAGATAAGAAAAGGGAGGAAATTCTAAAATTTGAAATTTGGAGTTGGAGGACTTTTAAAAAATTTAAATTTTTTAAAAAATTACACTTTACACCCCGATTAACTTAATCACAATTTAAATGATACTTTGACCTTAGCTGGTCAAAGTTGTCACTATTTTTAAATTAAACACTTTTTTGTCACCTCCTACCTAATTTTCTCAAGAAAAATAGACTCTTGAAAGCTAAGTTGCCCGAACTTTTCAAAAATATTGCTGCGTAATTTATTACGGAGAAATTAAAAGACTGTTGGTATTGAATTAAGAAAATTAAAAAACTAGTGAAAAATCAAAAGTTCACCATCAGAACAAAAGATAGTCTTACAAAATGGAAACAATCTAAAAACACAAAATATGGCTAGAATTTTCTTGCAAACTCATAGAAAAATTTAATTTTGTCATTATTTTCATGTAGAAATCTAAGTAGCCTAATTTCTAGCCACTAAGTTAAATTAGTTTTAAGAAAAAACACTAAAAATCAGATGATACAATATCACACAAACTATTAAAGAATATAAATAAAGTTTGACCAAACATTGAAGAAGTGGCTATCATGAAAAGTAGAAGAAACAATATAATTTGAGAAGAATGAATCAAATTTGACTTAACATTGGAGTAGATGACCTGAAAATTGAAATAAAATAGGAACAAATGAATATGAAAGACTGAAAAAAACATAGAAAAAGTTTCAGAGTAGAAAAAACACGCACTGATTGAAAGAAAAAGAACCAAGATGTGAAGAGGAAGAGTTGATTGAGTATGTTCTTTCCACTTTTGTTAGAGATAAAATATCTGATTTTTCTAGAACTCCACTGGTACTATTACTAATCTTATAATTACTCTTTTGCCCTTACCTTAAACTAAATTTGCGAAATTGCCATTGGTCGTCCCAGACCAGTTTTCTATATAGTAGAAATACATATACACACACACACACACACATATATATATATACACACACACACACACACATATATATATATGAATTATTATTATTACTATTATTATAATTATTACTTTACTTTGCTACTATATATAAGTGAAGGTTGGGATGACTACCAAGGGTATTTCAGTAATTTCAGTGACCTCAACCTCTATTGTTTTCTTATATTTATTAGTTTTGTCCTCATTTTTATTGTGTAATAAAATGGTCACACATTCATTTATATAAGAGAAATTATTATTATTATTATTATTACTTTTTTTATTATTACCATTGTTGTTGTTGTTGCTGCTGCTGCTACTACTACTACTACTATTATTATTATTATTACTTTACTTT
>NW_025874548.1:0-2082 GCF_002878395.1 Capsicum annuum | reverse complement strand
ATAGGCTTTAATATAGGGTTTGGACGGATTTTGGGTGAGGAGAAATGATCAAAACGCCTCTAAAAATCAAATAATTCTCGAATTTGTCCTTTGGTGGACTGTTTTGATAGTCTGAAGTAGATCAACCATAATATTTTACTCCGCTATCCAAATTAGATGAAACCAATTTTATTAGAAAGAGGACGCTCATATCTTTCCGTTGATATATAGTATATCACCCAGATCATTGTATATGAGGAGTTATGATCGTTTGAAGTTGACTCAAAAATTCGCTTTTGATAGGCTGAAGTAGATCGACCATAACTTTTTACTCCAATAGACAAATTGGATGAAACTAATTTCATTGGAAAGAGGACTCGTAGAGCTTTCTGTTGATATATAGTAAATTACCCAGATCATTATGTACAAGAAGTTATGATCATTTAAAGTTGGAGCAAAAATACGTCAGGCCTCAGTACTTTTTCCTGCACCTTTTGCTGTTCACTACTATTCACGGTTCGATCGGAATGTTCATAAGTTGTCGCTCGGGTGTCCGTTTTGGATGATACACATATCGTTGGAAAGCTTATTTGATACTCTACGCAATGGTGGGTCATAATCAAAGACATTCCGCACGAAAAAATTATAATTCATTCTAGAAGATAGAACCCAACACGTTTACACATAAAATTTCAATGAAAATTTTTTTGGGGTATTACAGATATAATCCTGTCTCTGTATCTCTCTGCCAAGTACTTTGAATTCATAAGTTTGTTTTTGGTTGTGGCATTACATATGTGGACTGGATTATACTTTTTCACCTAAAAATCTCCAATTCTAGAATCATGGTTTCCAAACAACAACTATGGACAACCATCAATACATTTTACTCTCACCCTTTTTGGTTCATTCACATACTTGTCTAATTCTACATGTTCTTGACCATCATACATAGTAATAGCTTTTCTAAATTGCTGAATATTTTCAAAACAAAGACCTAGCTCCCAAACTATTTTTTTACAAGTAGGATCAAAGACAATTCTCTTATGATTTCTTTTTATTCTTCTTTCTTTTCTTTCTCTTCTTCCAAATTGTTCTACCTCATCATCTCCATTATTGCCATCATCACTATCTGTTTTAAAGCTAACATCTACATCAGAATCAAAATATGGATCATCTCCAGCTATCTTTCTCTCTAAAGTAATTTTTTTGTTGGATAAAAACTCATCATATCCTAAGTCAACTCCTTTTTTACCTAAACTAACTCCTTCAGTTCTAGGCACCTTTTTTTTGTTTTTTGTTCCTCAGATCTCTTCTTTTTGGCAGCTCTCTTTTCTTTCCTCAAAACTCTAACTCCATCATGAACATCACTATCATATTTATCTTCACCTTCATAAAAAAAGTCTTCATAATCTGAATTTACAGTATCATCAAATTCACTTACCCAATCAGATGGAATTATTGGCACATTTGATGCAGTAACAAAGCTAGTCCAACCCAAGTTTTACTCATCATGAAGAGCAGCACAACATTCACTACCCAAAATATGCTCTCCACTAGCAGCAACCCTACCCCATCACTATTGAAGTTCTGTTCAACAGTAGCAACAACACCACTACCACTACTCTTTTTAATAGTACTAGCAGAGGGTGCACTACTCAAGTTCTGCACAACAGTTGCAGCGACACCACTACCCAAATTATCCTCTACACCACCTAACTCCTCACCATTGAACCAACAACACTAAATACATTACACTCTCTAACACTAGTAGCAGCACCACCACTATTTAAATTTTCGCTCACAAAAGGCTCTTGAGGTGTTGCAGCCGCTACAAAGCCATCTTTAAACCCTAATTTTTCACTTATCCCACAATTTTGACTAGACTCTTTGTCAAAAGAAGTAGAAGATTTCCCACCCACATGGAAAATATATTCAATAGCATGTGCTTTAGGGACCACGTGGGGTTCATCTACTAAATGTGACACATATTGCTGAACAATATCTCTATTTTTAAGTTGAGGTACAATATCCAAAATATCCCTATCACAAGTCGCTTTTACTAGGTAATTACGTTTAGGAGGTCTCATATAGACAATGCAC
>NW_025874547.1:0-1178 GCF_002878395.1 Capsicum annuum | reverse complement strand
AAGTGGTATCAGAGTCTTCGGTGTGGAATAATTCTTTTGAAATTTTAGTATGCTCTGTGGTTGCAGCTTTGTCTGATCTTCCACATCAGAAAAAATTTCTGAATTAGAATTATTGTTCTCAAGCAGAAGTTTCGTTCCGATGGAGTAGCAAGTGGAGTCTGATTCTGGTGGAGTTTGTTATTCTGGTGGAGTTACTTTGGGGTATTTGTATATTTGGTAATAGTGGGAATTAGTACAATCTAAAGAGGTTCTGGCTAAGGAAAGACTTGGTACTTAAGTGTATCCCTTGTGATCCACCTCTCTTTCCTGGGAACTAATTTAGTGGGTACTTTACATTACTATTGCCCATTTATTAGTACTGATAAACAAGATGGGGACAAAATTTGAGATTGAGAAATTTGATGGGAGAATTAATTTTGGCTTGTGGCAAGTGCAAGTCAAGGATGTGTTAATCCAATCTGGATTACACAAGGCATTGAAAGAGAGATCAACTAGTGAAAAATGTGATAAGGATTCAGAAAAATCTGAAAGCAGTAAAGACTCAGAAAAATTCAGAATTAGTGATGAAGAATGGGAAGACCTAGACATGAAAGCAGCAAGTCAAATTCGCTTGTGTTTAGCTAAAAATGTTCTTACTAATGTGATTGGATTGTCTACAACAAAGGAGTTGTGGGAGAAACTTGAAGAATTGTACCAAACTAAAAGTATTTTAAATAGGTTATATTTGAAGGAGCAATTTCATAAATTGCAAATGGATGAAGGTACAACTATTTCTGATTATCTGAGTGTCTTGAATGAAATTGTTTCTGAATTGGAATCTATTGGAGTGAAAATTGATGAGGAAGACAAGGCACTTCGACTCATCTGGCCTCTTCCATCTTCCTACAAGCACATGCAACCCATTTTAATGTATGGGAAGGAAACTGTGATTTTCTCAGAAGTGACAAGCAAATTGATTTCTGAGGAAAAAAAGATTGAAGAATGGAGATGAAAAATCTCTAGAAGATTCAGCTCTTGTTGTTAAAGGAAAATGAAAGCAAAAGAAGAAGGTCATCTACTGGAATTGTGGTCAACCGAGACATATTAAGAATAAATGTCCAAATAATGGAGCTAGTTCAGCTGGAAGCTCCAAAAAAAAAAAAATGCTGCCAATGTTGTCTCCCTAGAACAGGGGGATG
>NW_025874546.1:0-1199 GCF_002878395.1 Capsicum annuum | reverse complement strand
ATACGCAGATTGGCTAAAAAGGAACGCATAAACTAAACAAGATCAGGAGATTTATTAGTCTCTTTCATGTTCAGGTCAGTTATGTTACTACAGATGATTTTGCACTTTGATAGTTTAATCTATTTGGCCTCATTTGTTTGCACTTAATGGAAGTCTGAATCTGAATGGTTCAGACTTCAGACCATTAAGTGCATTTATTTTTTATTAAGATTTTAGCTATTAATAGGTCTCAATAGGTTTTAATCATTTAGATCTAGAACCAAGTCTTAATAGGTCTGAAGAGATATTCTGGTGTTGGTTAATATTCACTACTCTATTCATATTTCATAATCAACAGTCACCACCACTAACCACCTCTTCCATCGCTACCATTGTCAACCACCACCCACCTCCACCATCATAACCATCATCGACAACAAATATCACTACAAACCACTATTGTCAACCGCTACCACATCTACTACATTTATTATTCTAATTATATTCACCGCCGCCTTCGCCGTCAGCACCACCACCATTATCAACCACTACCGGCCAATTCCTACTATCGACCAACTCATCTATCACAACTAGCACCACCGCTAACTACTACTAATCCATCACAACCTCCACATATTCTTCGGCCGCCACCACCATTGTCACTACTAACACCACCTCTACGACCACTTCAACCATTACCATCGCTATAGTTTATTTCTATTAACAAACCATCTCCACCATCACAACAAACAACATCTCCAACTATCACCAACACATCGTCAACACAATCAACACCTCAAACTACTAACATCATGCAACGTTACATCACAACCACCAACACCACCATCAATCACAACAGTCACTACAATATCAACCATCACAACTATCACCACCAACATTATTAATCACTAACATCAATCATTGTCACCGCAACCGCCATTATAAACCATCTCCACTATCACTAACAAACATAAATGTTTTTTCTCAATCAAATAATAATTTTATTGTATTAAATTACGTATTTGTCTAATATACAATTAATTTTTTATTTGAATTGTATTTTTTATTTTATTATATATATAAATAAAAATATTTTACACATTCAGATGTTGAAAAACAAATAGTCTTAATCATTCAGTTTTCAGATCTAGAGACAACATTTTAATCATTCAGATGTACATTCAGACTCAAACGTCTGAATCTTAAAAAAAAAAAAAAAA
>NW_025874545.1:0-1119 GCF_002878395.1 Capsicum annuum | reverse complement strand
GATACCAAATTGATGATGCATTCAACTTGTGAAAGATGAAGGTAAGAGATAAAGACTTTGCCTTCACAATACCAGAGTTTCTTTGCTCATATAAAAGGCATAATATGTAGACAAACACGTTCTATGTAGCACATACACACTTGGCAGGAAATGACACTAAAGAATGATCCTCCTATTCTTGTTTCTTCCAACCTTAAAATGTTCTGGCAAAATGAAGGATCCATAAAATCAGGATTGTCAATCGTTCACACAAAATTTGCTAGTCTCAAAAGTATTTTTAAGAAAAACACGGATACAGAAGTTAAATTTCAAAAGCCATCTCTTTTGCATGATGAAAAGAATATTAAAATTAATAGAAAGCAATACATCTGAAGAGATTCTGCTAACGAATAGAATGGATATTATTCTGGAATTGGAATACATCCTGCTAAGTAATACATCTTTTTGACAATTACTACACAATTTGGTTTCTGCTAAGTAGTTCTACTCCATATATAATACACTATCTAAATTCTAAGTAGTGTTGCATTCCTATTCAATACGTTCTGTTTAAACTGCTTCTAAGGGCAAACTGATGAAGTCCTTCTCTGGAATTGGAATTTGGCAACCAAAAGGACTAACCCTTCTTGTCACCTCTTGAGTTTCAGGCATTAATGAAATTGACGCAGTACATAAAGCTTGCTGAATAAAAGGATGTTGCAGTAGTTGTTCCGATGTCCATCTTCCTAGAGGGTCCCTTATGAAACACTTGTGCAAAAAATCTTTGGCTATCTCTGAAATATTAGTCGGAATCATGGGATCTTCAGTCATAATCATCCACTGCAGATCTTTAGTGCTGCAATCAATCCAAACGCGATACCCAGTCATCATCTCTGCCACGGTGCACCCTAACGACCATATATCATAAGCTTTGGAATGAAAACCGTGCGTCGAAGATTCTGGAGGTGCATAAAGTAGAGTTCCACGGTTACTCAATGCACGTCCAGTCGTATATGCCATCCCATCACCAACTCTCAACGACAATCCGAAATCAGCCAATTTCAACTTGTGCATTCCACCACGTTCATTATCAAAAACCAAAACATTAGCGGGTTTAATATCACAATGAACCCATCCTTT
>NW_025874544.1:0-3492 GCF_002878395.1 Capsicum annuum | reverse complement strand
CACTTGGGTGAATAAGAATATATATATATATATATATATATATATATATATATAATACAAAAAAATATAAATATATCCCCGAACTTTAAGAAATGATACTCCGTCATACTTTGGGTATAAACATATCTTTTCGTCAATGAAAAGATACAGTATCCTTATTACTAACGGGGGACACGTGTCACGTCGTATTATTGAGCCTTTTTTATTTATTTTAACCTCAATTAATTAAAACAAATCCTAATTAAATCCATACCCGGACCTAATTTACCCGACCCGTTCAATTAGAAAAGCTTCATCAGATCTCCAAACACAATACAGACCGTCTCTCTCATTCTTGCTTTCATTTAATCGGTTCTTCTATATCTATGTATATTTCTTCGTCGTTTTCTTATTCGAAAAAACAAAAAGAATTTTCTCGTCCATCGTTAATCTTTTGCTTTCTGATTAATATTCCTCGTGAATGAATGTAATTTCTGATTCATGAGGTCAGTGAATCAGAAATGTAACTAATTTTGAATCTTTTGGCAAATAGTGGCTGCCTATTGTACAGAAATGTAACTACTACTGCTATGGATTTTGAGAGTTCCTGAATTTTGTAGGTGGTCTTAAGTTTAGAAAAGAGGACATTGCAGAGCTTCACTTGAAGAATAGAATTACTGTATCTTGATTTCAGATATCCTCGTTCTTAATGTTATGTATTGCACCTTTCCTCTATGTGATTCAATTTGATTTTAAGGTCAAACATCACACTTCAACATTACATATTTCAAAATTGTGGTGGCTGTTTCTACAGCAAATGAAAAGATTTTCCGGAAAAAGAAAGAAAACTGAAAGGCATAGCCTATAAATGTCTACTCCCTCTGTCCAAGCTGCTGATCTTTCCTGCTAGATCTGATGAAGCTTCTCTAATAGAACGGGTCGGGTCGGGTAAATTAGGTATGGGAATGGATTTAATTAGGATTTGTTTTAATTAATTGGGGTTAAAATAAATTTAAAAAAAAAGGTCCAACGAATATGGACGTGACACGTGTCCCGCCGTTAGTGATAAGGATATATTTATACTTTTTCATTAACGGTAAAAATATATTTATACCCAAAATATGATGAAAAGTATATTTGTATCATTTATTAAAGTTTAGAAGTTTATTTATACCTTTTCCGTATATAATATAATATAATGGAAGGACTCGGTGCATATGCATTTATATATACTACTATTATATATAAGATACAATCAAGGACTTTGGTCGTCCTCACAAAAGTTTCCAACTTAATTTTAATCTTTTCAATTAACTACTTTTATGTCATGATTTTATCTTTTATATTAATTTAATTAATTTCCTAATCTTATAATGTTGTGATATTTGGTTGATATAGATGATATATTTTCTTTCTTTCTATATAGATCTTTACACTTAGTGCATGTGTCATAGTACGAAAAGCTATTATTAAGTTCTTTCTTGTAATTTCAATTATTTAATTAACTATTTTATGAAAATAACAATTGGGAGTAGGGCAAGGAAAATTAGGGAGGAGATTACAAAGCAAAAAATCAAATATTTACCAACAAAGTGGAGTTTAGGTAGTTAAACAGTTGAACCATTCGAATCCCCATATTGTTTAACTAATCGATTAATCATTTTTAGAATCTTTCATTATAATGTTTTGTTTCTCATATTTATATATTATTTAATCAAGTCAATTGCAAAATATAAAAGTTTAATATCCTTTAATTATTTTATTTATTAAATTACTTGTATTTCATGTTTTATGAGGTACAAGATCAAAAAGCTTTAATTTTTTCCTTTGCTACTCATAAGACCAAAAGCTTTAATTTTACTATCTTTTGTTAATTTTTGTAATCATAATTAATTATTTAATTAATTTTTATAAATGAAATTAGCCTTAACAAAATTAATATTTTATATGAACTTTTGTTTAACGTAGTTTAAGAGAAAAAAAAAATATTTTGACCGTGAAGAACTTTTTTCTTTGCATGGATAATTCATCACTTTTTTTTCTTCTTTCTTAGTATTTATCTTTGATACAAGCATGAAGAGTATAAAAGAGTACAAGGCATTGTCAAAGGTTCAAGCTTCGGAATTGACAAGTGTTTGGAGCCTTTTTAAAGCCTTGTCAAGTTGAAGAAGGAGAAGGAAACCATTACACTCAAAGGCATCTCATTTGAAGGACAAGATGGACTTTGCATACTATAATTTGACACTCAAGAGGCGCCCCATTTTAGGGCTATTGTTGTCTTTTAAGACTCCCTTTTTATACTCCAAAGGAGTACTATTCATTAAGGGTATTTTAGTTTTTGCTTGTAATAAGTATAAATAGACAAATAGGCTTCTATTTTTCTTAGTTTTGACATAATGAATTGAGTGACTTTTTAGATTATAATTGTAGTCTTAGCTTGTAGTCTTCTCCTTCTCCTCAAGAGAGAGAAATCGAAACTTTAAGTAACTATGCAAGTGAGGTGGTTCTTCACTTATGTTGACCATTTGGCGAGAAAGGTGGCTTTTGAGGAGTGTGAATTCCCTTGGTCCACCTAAGAATAAAATGTTATCTATCCATGGTGAAGTGTGACTAGTTGTCTGATACACAATTAGGTGCTGATCATTAAAGGTGGTGTATGTTTCATTATCTATCTTTACATTTATGCAATCTTCTTCTTCATTTCCTTTCTATGTGTTATTTTCCTTCTATTGTGGTTGCTGATTTTTGTTCATTGAGTCCTTAATTTCGGTCTTTAGGTTTGTTTTTTTATCAATCTTTAATAATTTATCTTCAATAAGAAAGAGTTTTGTACAAATACCCTGGAGATAAAGAAGAGGAAAAAAAAGAGGGGTTAAAATTTAGTTATTGTATGAGATTATATTTTATTTCTATCGAATCGAGTATGGTTTTGATGCATTTCTTAATTATCTTTTATAAAATTGAATAATTTTTTTGGGGATAATTTTATCCATTGCTTTTGAAAATACCAAACATATTTCATATACTAAAAATTAAAATTATTAATAAAGTTAAAAATTAAGGTAATGATATGAATTAAGATCAAATTATTTTTAAAATCTCTTTTCTGGTCAATTGAGAATCAAATAAACAATACAGAGAGAATTAATTGATTCTCGATGTTCATTTTAGTGAGTTTAATTTTTTTTCTTAATTTAGTATGAAATTACGATTAAAGCACCACATTTAACTAGCATGAATTCTTGTCATGTGAAATTATAAATAAAATTACATATTTTCCATCACACACAAGAAGATTTGAGTAAATAATTGATCCACTTGATGACTTTCGTCTTCATCTTCCTGATTGCAAAGATAAACTTGAATTGAGAAATTAGAAAAGAAATTATTTTATGCTCATAAATTAGTTTACTAAGTATTTTTTATTTTTTATGATGTTTGCAAGTTATAAGTATTATACATACATACATACATATATATATATATATACATATATATATATATATATATATA
>NW_025874543.1:0-1913 GCF_002878395.1 Capsicum annuum | reverse complement strand
TGAATAATATAAAAGTATCTTTTCTCTCTCTCTTAAATTTCATAAAACTAAACACTATTTGCCATTTTAATCCCTTTTATTTTTTAGTTGCTCTTCTAAAATGAAGATTCTACTCAAACTAATAGAGTTGGGGAAAAATTCATAGTATAATATATATCTATATCTATATCTATATCCATATCTATATCTATAATCTATAATCTATATCTATAATATATTAAAAGTGTGAAGACCTTAGAAAAGTGATTTGAACTTTTTACCCTTCGTTAAAAGACCATTCTTTAAATAAAATTGTCTTTTTACTATTTTTTTAATTTATTATTTAATTAGTTTTTTTTATATTAACTAGACTTCCTAAAAAATGTGGGATTCCCAGAATATATGATAAGAGAATTAATTAATATTTTCCTTTAAACTAGACTTCCTAAATTATATGAGACTCCTAAAATATATGGTAAGAGAATTAATTAATATTTTTTCTTTTCTATCGTTCAATTAGAAAAGTACTCTTAAAATAGAACTGGATTAATGAAATACTTCTATAAATATTGAGATCTACGTTAAACTAGAGAACAAACCGATTTGCCTATTGGGAGAATAAGATTGATGCCCACCTAACTTGATTCGATTACATGTCTACATTGGTGGATGTTTGATTTTCTAACCGTCAACTTCTTCACTATTTTTGTCAGCATAAGAGAATTCAACATGTGTGTGTGTGTGTGTATATATATATATATATATATCTTCGTTATTTTCATTCAAAATTATTCTTTTGGGTCAAAATTTTCGCTCAGACAAGAATTAGTTGGATCAGAATCGAAGCTTTGTAATCACTATTATATTTTTTTTGTATAGTTTGCAGGTCGTAGATAAATGTCAGTTGACTTTGAAGAATTTCTTGTGTAAAGATTAGATTTAATTGTATTGTTTTGATATCTTTATTATCTTATTGTTTTATTTTAATTTACAGATATTAGATGAATGTGGTTGACTTTGAATTTTTTTTTTAAGGTAAAGGTTAGATTTAATTGTATTATCGTAATATCTCTATTAGTTTGTTATTTTGTGGTAGTTTACAGTTCATAGATGAATCTCGATCGGGTTAGAGAATTTTTTGTGTGTAAAATTTGAGTTTAATTATTTTATTTTGATATCACTTTTATCGTATTATTTTGTTGCAGTTTAGAGGTGATAGATAAATGTTGGTTGGCTTTGAGAATTTTTTTTATGTAAAGGTTAGGTTTAGTTATATTAATTTGATATCTCTATTATCGTATTATTTTGTTATTGTTTACAGGTGGTAGATGAGTGTCAGACGACTTTGAAAAATTTTTTGTGTGTAAAGATTAGATTTAATTGTATTATTTTGATGTCTCCATCGGTCGACTTTTAAAAATATTTTTGATAAAGATTAAGTTTAATAAACAAATTCTCCATTTTTACATACTCAAAAAGTATTAAATTTAATTAATTATATTCATCTTTATTATTTAAATAAATATCCTATTTAATGTAATATTTGAACTCATTAAAGTGAGGTACACGCACAAGGTGCGCACACCAATAAACTAGTATATATATATATATATATATATAGCCATATTTATAATCTATATCTATATCTATAATATATTAAAAGTGTGAAAACCCTTAGAAAAGTGAATCAAATTTTTTGCCCTTCATTAAATGTTTTGTTTTAGACAAATTTTTTTTTCATATTTTTTCTATTATTTTTATGATATTAAATATTAACTATAATAAATATATTAAAAATGAAATAAAGAATGTTTTCTTATTATGGTTAAATTCCTAAGTTTATGGTTTAAAAAAGAGAAAAAACATCTTTTCCCCCTTGAACTTGTCCTCCAAACTCACTTTAGCGCTTAAACTTAACTTTCGTTTATTTACCC
>NW_025874542.1:0-2614 GCF_002878395.1 Capsicum annuum | reverse complement strand
TAGTACATATATATTGAATGGTGCATATATTTGTGTATATATCTTCTATATACGTGTATATTTAATGTATACATGTGTATATGTTTTATAAATTAGTATATAACTATATATAAATTATATATATATATATATATATATATATATATATATTCTAGTATATGTTTAATTTATAGTACATATATATTGATTGGTGCATATATATGTGTATATATCTTCTATAGACATATATATTTAACATGTACATGTGTATATGTTTTACAAATTAGTATATAACTCTATCTACATACTTATATATATTGTAGTATATATATGTTGTAGTATATATATTTTATTTAAAGTATTACGTATAATCGTATATATTGAATGTTACATATATATGTGTAATTGTGTATATGTGTATATATTTTTTAAATTCTAATGTAGTAAATACTAGATATACAGTGTATACATATTATTTAACATATTTAAAATGTATATAGGTGGGTATATATAGTGTATATTGGATTTTTTTAATCGGGTTTGATCGGTTTTAGGTGGGTTAGACCGGATTGGGTTAAGTGGGCCGGTCAGGGTTGTTTTTTTATAATTTTACTTTTTAACTCAGAACCGGCCTGGCCTACTTAACCCTAGCCCGACCCGACCCATAAACCAATTAATTTTAATGGGTCGATTCCAGGTTGACTCGGCCCAGTCCACTTAACACTCTTAGTTTGGGTCATTGTAGACAGGATGACTAAATCAGCTCATTTTCATTCAGTCCATACCTCTTATTCAACCGAGGATTACGCCAAACTCTATATCAGGGAGTTGGTCAGATTGCATGGTGTTCCGTTATCTATTTTCTAAGACAGAGGTTTCCAGTCCACCTCTCATTTTTGGAGAGCATTCCAAAAGGGTCTTGGTACCCGAGCTCACCTCACTACAGTCTTTCATCCTCAGACAGATGGTCAAGCAGAAAGGACCATTCAGATTCTAGAAGATATGCTGTGAGCGTGTACAATTGACTTTAAAGGTAGTTGGGATGACCAATTCCTTTGATTGAGTTAGCATACAACAACAGATATCATTCCAGTATTCATATGGCTCCATTTGAAGCTCTCTATGATAGGAGATGCAGATCTCCAATAGGTTGGCTCGAAGTCGGTGAGGCCGCAGTTGTAGAGCCTGACTTAGTATTCGATACCTTAGAGAAAGTTCAATTGATCAGAGAAAGGCTTAAGACAGCTCAGAGCCGACAGAAATCGTACGCAGATGTGCAAAAAAAGAATCTCGAGTTTGATATTGATGACTTTGTATATTTAAAAATCTCTCCCATTAAGGGAGTGAAGAGGTTCGGCAAGAAGGGAAATCTCAGTCCCCGATATGTCGGTCCCTCTAAAATTCTCAATCATTTTGAAAAGGTAGCTTATGAGCTTGTGTTGTCTTCAAAGTTAGACTCAGTGCATCCAGTGTTCCATGTCTTCTTGCTTAAGAAGTGCATAGGTGACCCAGCAGTTGTAGTCCCTATAGAGGGCATAAATGTTTAGAACAGCCTCTTTTATGAGAAAATTCCAGTTGAAATTCTTGACTATCAGATTCATAGACTGAGGAACAAAGAAGTCCCTCTAGTCAAAGTTTTTTGGCAGAATCAATCCGTTGAGGGAGCTACTTGGGAAGTAAAAAAATAAATGCGGACCAATTATCCTCACCTCTTATATGCAAATTCAGACTCAGCTTAAGGTAACAGTTTTCCTTAAGCTTATTCAATTTCATGCTCAGATTTCCATTACAAACTTGGCATCAATTACCATTGTATATCCAGTAATATGTTCATATGTCAGCTCAGTCGTATATCTATGCATCAGATATGCATACTCATTATGAGAAACTCGGCTTATCAGTAATTCCAGTCATGCATTCATGAATTAACTCAGTTATGTATATATGCATCAAATATGCATGTTCAATATGATAACTCAGTATATTAGTAGCTTCGGCCATGAAATCATGCACCAGATATGTATGCCCAATTTTCACTTTCAGTTGTATAGTTTTTCCCTCTTAACCAGTCTCATTCGAGGCCGAATGTTCCCAAGGGGGAGATACTGTAAGACCCCATCAAAATTTCTAGCTTAATTCAGTCCCTTAAGCTTGCCAAGGGGTCCCAGACTTGGAATATTTTAGCTAAGTATTCTGACTTAGTGCCATTTTAGCATACGAAAGTTGGCCATCTTGTTTCACATCCTTTATGTCTATTAAATATCGATATTTGAGTTAATTCATGATCAAAAATGTCAATAGGGATTCTCGGATGAGTTTCAAATTTTTCGGATCTCGTTTAGGCCATGTTCAAGTGATCAAAATAATGAGTCAACGCGATCGCGTCGACAGATGAAATTTTCCTTAGCTCAAGGAAATTTTCAGTGAACTGATGCAATCTCAATGAGTCGCATCTGTTATCGCGTTGGTACCTTCGATGCAATGCGTCGGCTATAGCGTCGCTGGGTCAGTTTTTAGTCTTTAAAATACTGTGCCCTTAGGGTTATTTGGGTCTTTTTCCAACGACCCTAGCCCCCATAACACAAAACTTAGCCCTCTTTTATCTAATCATATTCATTATTCACAAATCCTCAAG
>NW_025874541.1:0-1592 GCF_002878395.1 Capsicum annuum | reverse complement strand
AGCTACCAGTCTCGTGGGGGAGAGATTTGATTGACGATTCTGTGAGGAGCGTCAATTAACAAATCTAGCGGAGAAGAGTTTTGATTGATGAGTCTCATAACTCGTGAGAGTGAGACTGAGTGTGGAGGTGGTACAGGATATTCTTCCGCTGCTACCCTGTCGGGCTCTTTCATAGTGCCCCTGTCTTTCCCAACAGTTCTTAGCACCAACTGTACCACACATTCAAAAATTGATTATACATGACATAAAATTGTTAAAAGTTGAAATATTATGGGTCTGTTTAGATTAATATAGATAATGGGTCTTGTCTTTGTCTATATTTTTTGTCATATACCAATTATTGATTTTCAAGAATCGCATGAGGCAGGGTGATACTACAGGGTGTCTTTATTAGATTTGGCAGAAAAGAAATACTACAGTTTTCCAAGGGAGTTAAAGATTCAGCAGTGATGATAGACAAGTAATCCGGGATCTAATGTGTAGGGAGATAATCAACCTAAAATTAGGGAGGAAGTTAGACTCTCTTAATATTTATCCTTTAGTTGTTGTTAATTAGAGTGGGGAGGAAGAAGTGATAGCATAGTTTTTGGCTTTGGGGTCTTGACCACTGCCAATTTACTTGGAGTTTTGATTCTTGTACAGAATGCTATTTGGTAAATAAAATACTGCTTCTCAAAAAGAATTTAAAAAATAAAAGTTCACTGAATGAAGAGACTAGTGATGTGTCAACTGATAAAATAGCACTGCATACCATACCTCTTCCATGTCTACATACCGTGAACCAATGAATTGTACAAGTCAATATTCAGTTCAACATCATAGGCTAAGGGCCGTTTGGTCAAGGGATATCTCATGTTTGGTTGGAGGTATTAGCTAAAATCAGTATTATTTTTATACTAAAAACTTGATATAACTTATCTCATATACAAGGTGGGATTGATTATCCAGGTCATAATCCTGGTTTTAGTGCCAGGATTGTAATCCTGGAATATCCTGGTTTTGAACCAAACAACCCCGACATTAGACAAGAAAACTTGTAATAATCATTTCAGCACTCAAACAAACAAAGTGAACAGGAAAACATATAAACTTCAAGCAGAGAATAACATCAAGTCCTTTGGGCAGCAAACATTTATATATTGATACTGAGAACTTACTTAACCAACATAAATGGAGGTCCCAAATACCAAATTTCAGAAAATTATCATTTTCCCTCCTCTCACCCTTGAGGGAGAGGTGGGATAGTAATCAGGGATTCTGTGGGCAATCATAAGCAATTGTAACGTCAAATTATTGATAAGTTGTATATCCTTTTGAATCCTACAAGAGCCTCCACCCCGAGTTCACACTTCACGTACTCACAGTTCTTATAAGTTTCTGATCTAGATTTAATCAGTGAATAGTAAAAGATCCAAAAGTATACATATGAACAAGGATGATTTGCACATTCTTTTTACCAAATTTGAGCTTGTCTACGACAGAACTCTTAATTGTCTGGTTGAAGCTCATAGCTCCCATCGTTTTGCAAACCCAATTCAAACACTGGAGAATCTGAATCATCAAACAGGTCTGCCAGATTAAACCTTCCATGC
>NW_025874540.1:0-1106 GCF_002878395.1 Capsicum annuum | reverse complement strand
CTGGTTAAACGTGTATGTTCTTGAACTTCTGTACAGCTATTCCCTCCCAACATGTCACGGTTGATTAAATTTATTAGTTTGACATCACACGGGCAACCAAATGCTTCTATGCACATCAGACCACATTCTTTTCACATCTCATGACAGAATATTGATCTGTTCGTATTTTAAGATCATTTAAGTTATTGTTATAGTTTGTTCAATTTCTCTGGTCTTCATATTACAGATATGTTAACAAAGAAAGACCATTTTGGCAACATATAGTTAGTTCTTCGACTGGCTGTTCCGACTCTCAGTACTTTCAGGAGCTGTATAACTATTTTACTACTGAAAATGTTCTCTCACTTTGAATTACCATTTCTTTTTTACAGCAAATTGGTTTATTATTCGAGTTGACTAACGAAACATCTCCACTAATAAGAAGTCACTCAATAATTTTACTTTCATTTGTCATTCTTCAATAGGTGGCTTGGCATCTTTGTGATCCAGATTCTGAGAAGGTATTTAAGGCCCTTAGAGCGGCAGGAGTGAAGTTGGCTGTAGTGTCGAATTTTGACACTCAGTTGAGACCAGTTTTGAGGGCTCTGAACTGTGATCACTGGTTTGATGCCGTAGCAGTTTCCACTGAGGTAATACATTTGTCGTTTTTCCTTTTGCTTTCATTTCATCCTTGTTGATCCAATAGCCGATATTCTATTTTGGCTTTTAACAGGTAGAAGCAGAGAAGCCTAATCCAACAATATTTTTAAAAGCGTGCGAGTTACTAGAAGTAAATCCAGATGACGTTGTTCATGTAGGTGATGATCGTAGAAATGACATTTGGAGTAATTTTTTTGTTTTGATATTATCACTTATACTTCACCAAATGACCCCTTAAAGAGCATTTTGGTTCTCTTGAAAAAAGATGATTTTGTTGCTTTCTTTTTTAAATACTGAACTTATGTTTCTCCAGATTGCAGTCCTCCCAACCATGCTGGACCTGCTTTTTTTCTGAAGCGACAAAGCATAAGGATGGTGGACCACTGGATAAGGAATTTTCAAATACAATTGTAAGGTTTCCCCTTCTCAACCCTATCCCCATCGCATTCTATTAGTTCGGTAAAAGG
>NW_025874539.1:0-1242 GCF_002878395.1 Capsicum annuum | reverse complement strand
GATTGTTGTTGACTGGGCTAGGCTCGAAATTATTTTTGTTGTTGGAAGATTAGAAATAGGAAGGGTCTTTAAAAGGTAGCCGATTTAAATTAGAGAACTTTGTTTAAATATTAACCATAATGAATATCAATTTGATTAATTACATTGCAATTGTGGTTAACTTGATTTCAATTATGGTCATATTTAATAATTTTGCTACATTAAATCGAAATTCGATACGAATTAAATATTTGTTTAATTCCAAACTTTTTAATTTAAAAAAAATCAAACACATATTTATCCAAATAAACTATTTTGAGAAATAAAGACATATTCAAATCAAGATTTCAATCTTTTGAATTTATTTTTCAAGATTAGCCTTGATTAAAATCCAATATTTTATAAAATAAATATTTAAGTAGCAAAATTATAAATTTCATATAATTGACTACGACAATATATAATCGCTATCTAAAACGACAAACTTGCCAAGATGAATATTTTTTGAAAAGTTTCTATTCAGACGAAATAATTATTTCGATTTTATTAAAAATCGAAGAAGCTCAAAATTAAACTTGGTTGTGGAGGGCAAAAATTAGGTGTCAACAACTATTATTTATGCTAACTTAGAAATAAATACTAACAATGATTCTGAATCTGAACAAGTACAACCTGATTTGTGGACGGCTATGACTAATGCAAATGAATACATAGAAAAATTATATAATCACTATGCTGATTTATTTGACTTAACCGTACCTACAAATATCACTCCAACTGTCGCTCCTCATCCTCCCGAGGAGACATCATCTTCTAAAAGGCCGGCACATAGTGGTTTTCCTGATTTCTTTTTTGATTTACCTTGTTGGAACAGTGTTGATGAGAGAAATTACACCTCAAGTTAGCGGGAAGAGCTGAAATATTATCTTCGGTCGCCGCCAGAGGATCGCAGACGACGGATCAACATGTTAGATTGGTGGAGGAGTAATGAAACACAATATCCTGTGCTTTCAAGATTAGCAAGAGATATCTTGAATGTTTCAATGTCAACCGTTGCATCAAGCGCCTTTAGTCAGGGACAACAATAGCTTGGAGACAACCGACACTCATTGGAAGCAACCTAATGAATGTTCTAGTTTGCCTCAGAGATTGGATCATAGCGGAAAGAAGAAACCAAGGAATGGAACCGGAGCCGAGCGACTTAAAGAAATTATGTCTTCACGGGAGAACTCAGCAAAATCAAGTCCAATGCATGGTTTTGCC
>NW_025874538.1:0-1035 GCF_002878395.1 Capsicum annuum | reverse complement strand
CTGACGACCTTCGTGGTAAGGCGTCACAAATGTGGTAAGCTACCACGAATGTCGTCACATAGGAGCTAGATTTTGCCTAAGGCTGACGACCTTCGTGGTAGGGCATCATAAATGTGGTAAGCTACCACGAATGTCATCACACAGGAGCTGGTTTCTGCCTAAGGCTGACGAACTTCGTAGTAGGGCATCACAAATGTGGTAAGCTACCGCAAATGTCGTCATACTGTTTCCAGCCTGACATGCTGGAGTAAAATAAGGATAACTCTTTGCTACGATATTGGATTTAGGTGAAATTGGTATCGTTGGAATGATAATTAAATTATCTATCTGTTGATAGGTCATGATCTCAAAAGTTCAAAGTATAATGAGAGATATTCTCATTTGAAGTTGACTATACCACTATCCTTCTCAAGAATTCAATCGGTAAGGAATGTTTTGATTCGTCTGATAGCTGGGAGTTATTTGAAGCCTTAAAATACATCTAAATTACTCATAAAACTATAAAATAAGAATGATGTACTATGCATGATCTTGGTACATGGCTCTAATATTGGTTTGTATTTTTTGGGGTATTACGGTACCTCTTTCCCTATACTTATATTTTCTTAATGGCACGAAAATTAGTTTACTATTCATCATTTTGATGTTGGGGTTTGAACTATGGGTTGAGGGTTTTGGATATAAATTATTTAAATGTTTTCTCATGATTACTATTGAACTACTATGCTTTCCATTATTTTTTTATACACTCATTGGGGATCACAGGAATGGTTAATGGAATAGGGATACAAAGGAATCCCCAATTAATTGGTTTTGGTAAGAAAATTCGTAATAACCTTAACCCACTTGCATAATTTGTTTTTATATATGAATTATTATTTGGTTTCGCTATTCTCTTTGAAACTAACGTATTGCATAAATGCTTAATAGATAAGAAAGATAATAAAAACTTTGCATGGTACTAAAGAATCCCAGGAGAGATTTTAATAATGGAGTTTGCGGGGTATAAAGGAATCCCCTAAGTATTGACTTAAT
>NW_025874537.1:0-2301 GCF_002878395.1 Capsicum annuum | reverse complement strand
ATTTATAATAATTAATTGGGGTTGATATAGTAAAATCACGGTTAAAGCAGCTGAAACAAATGCCATAAATATCTAATTTTTAAATTAAATATTATTAATTCTAATGTATAAATGACTATGATAATTAATTAGGGGTAATATAATACAAAAATATTATTGATTATAATATATAAATAAATTATAATAATTAATTAGGGATAATATAGTAAATTATGGAATAATTAGCGGTAGTATAGTAATTGATGAAGCACTGGTCGAATATTAGGGATAATATAATAAATCATGGAGCAATTTGGGGTAATATAGGTAGACATGTCATTTATTTTTTAATTCAATATTATTAATTTTTTAATATATTAATGATTTATAATAATTAATTGGGGTTGATATAGTAAAATCACGGTTAAAGTTGCTGAAATAAATGCCATAAATATCTAATTTTTAAATTAAATATTATAATTTTAATGTATAAATGACTTATAATAATTAATTAGGGGTAATATAATAAAAAATATTATTAATTCTAATATATAAATGAATTAAAATAATTAATTAGGGGTAATATAGTAAATCATGGAATAATTAGGGGTAGTATAGTAATTGATGAAGCACTGGTCTTAACCAGTGCCTCTATTATATAGAAATATACACACACTAATTTCGCTACTTGTGCGTTGCATGCAATTACCGAGTCAAGTTTTTGCATTGACTGCTCCTATTTTGGAGTAATGAATATTTTTTGTCCTTACGACTTCACTACTAAAAAAAAGGCAAAAAGCGACCACAAAAAATCAACCACAAATTGTGGTCGGAAAAAACCGAGAACTAGTGGTCGGATTTTAATTTTTTTTTTAAAAACGACCACAAGTGGTAGCTTTTTTATTTTAAAAAATTGAAATAATTATTAAAATTATTTTAGTATTAATTATTATTTATTTTTGCAAATGAAAAAAATAAAAAATAAAAAAACCGACCACTTGTGGTAGTTTTTTTTGAAAAAAAAATTAAAAAAATATTTAAAAAATCGACCACTTGTGATCGGTTTTTTGATTATTTTTTAATTAATTTTTTCAAAAAAACCAGCTACTGGTAGTCGATTTTTTGAAAAAAATAATAATTAAAATATATATAAAAAACGGACCACAAGTGGTCGGTTTTCTGATTAATTTTTAATTTTTCTTTTTAAAAAACCGACCACTAGTGGTTATGTTTTTTTTTTTTTTGTTTTTTTTATTTATGATTTATTAAATTGTCATAATTTTTTTCATTTATCATAATTTTTAATTATCATGATTTTATTTCAATTATCATAATTTTATCATAATTATCATAATTTTTAATTATCATATTTTTATTTCAATTATCATAATTTTAATTATTAATTCATTTTTGATTTATGAAATTATCATGATTTATTAAATATATTAAATTATCAATTATTATGATTTATTATTCAAATATATAATTTTATTTCAAAAATTTAATTCACGATCAAAATTAAACTCTACAAATGTATAAATTAATAAAGAGCCTGAAAAATCAAATTCGATGGGCCTATATTACTATTTTTCAGATAACACGGGCTCAGCATATGTTATTTTTTGATTTCAAACAATGTGATCCAAATAAAATTTAGATAATCAATCATACTTTTAATACGTTTTTAGATATTTTAAGTTGTTAACTATTATAGTCTATCATTTTTTTTTATTTTCAAATAATATATGTTAGTCTCCTTGTACAAACTTTTGTGGCATTGATAGTCAATTATATTTTAAAAATAATTTAATTTTTTAATTATTGTGATTTATTATACTATTCTTCTATTCCAATTTAAATGCCATTGATATAATTTTGAGAGTCAATCAAATATTTTAATCTTTTAAAAATTTTCAAGTTGTTAATTATTGTGATTTATAATATTTTTACGTACTTTTTGAAATATAAAACACATTATTTTTACTTTTAGATATTTTAAGTTGTTAACTATTTTAATTTATAATACTTTTTATGTAATTTTCAAATAATATATGTTACTCCCTTGTCCAAAATTTTGTGGCATTGATAGACAATTGCATATTTTAAATAATGTAAGTTTTTAATTATTGTGGTTCTTAAAACTTTTCCTTATATTCCAATTTAAGTGGCACAATGCTTAGACTAAATAATTAATTAGAGGTGATATAGTAAAATTACATTGAAGCAAAGAAACAAACATATGTCTTAAATTATTCACAATAACTAATAAGAAGTGATATAACGAAATTACTACAAAAAGTACGTGTAATTTTTTTTTTTTTT
>NW_025874536.1:0-1305 GCF_002878395.1 Capsicum annuum | reverse complement strand
AGAGATTCAATATGTTTGCATAGATTCTACTAGGTTTTGACTACATCATTCATCAATCAATCACTACATCATATATATATATATATATATATATGAACTCTTGAATGCGTACTATATACATCACATCCACAAATATATTACCTTACAATAGAACACGTTCATTATGTTTTGATAAATTATCGGTTATATATTACATTATTATGAGTGCAATAGTAGTATAATATCATTATCCCAATGGTATGATATATATATACACATATTCATTATACAAAGATTATGCATGTTTAACGCCATTTAACGTATATACAAAGAAAAATATTTATTTTATAAATTGAAACATAAGTACAGATATAAAGATTATGTTTAACGTAATTTATTTATTTTATTTGATATATTTTTTAGTGTAATTTTTTCACAAAATCTAAGATTGAATGGGTTTTATTATTATTATATTGATTATTGACTACGTGTGATTAGTGCAATTTCGAAAAATAATATATTAGATTATATATATAATTATTTACTTTTTTAAAATTCCTAATAGTTACTTTTTAATTTTTTTTATTATATTGGTAATTTTTTAAAATTAATTTTTTTATTATAATTAAAAATTTACCACGAGTGGTCGGTTTTTTAAAATTATCTTATTTTTAATTTTTAAAAAAAAGAAAATAATTTTAAGAAACCGGTCACTAGTAGTTGATTTTTTAAAATTACATTTTTTTTATTATTTAAAAACTGTCCATTTGTGGCCGGTTTTGATGGTCGGAAAATTGTCTTTTTTTAGTAGTGCTTTAGTGTCATATAAATTGAGATGGAGAGAGTGAGAGATTTACTGCACTACCAGTGTAGAAGAAGAAGATAAATAAACGTGCAATGGAAATTGAAGATCAACCATAGACGTACGGTAATGGGATCTCTGCAAAAATGCTGCACATACATCCACCATAATATTCAATTGAGACGGAAAAAAATACAAGTGTTCACACTAAAATAAGATTTTCAATTTATTATTAATAAAAAATTGATAGATACTTTGTCTAATAGTATAAATTCGATTAAAAGAAAATTAGAGTTGACTCGGTAGATACAATTGATATATATTTTTCTAAGTCGGGGTCTTTCTTCTTCTAATTAAAGCATCTACCTATTTCGATATTGACCAGAGTTACACGGAGGTTGCTGCTCTTGCTCCATATGATTAATAATAATAGCAACTTCCCTTTTTCTATTATTTCTTGTTGGGAATTATGTCTGTCGTTTAAATTTACCGTGGTGGTCATATTCTAGGGTCAAATTTACCCT
>NW_025874535.1:0-1102 GCF_002878395.1 Capsicum annuum | reverse complement strand
CAGAATTATACTTCAAGTCACGATACCAAATAAATGACAAATGTATCTTGAATTAGCCATAGCAATGATCATAACAATGATAAGAACAATGTCAATAACAGTACGAGTAACTTGCTAGTACAGACAAATATCGGAGAGATGTGTATCTAGAGAGCCATGGTTTTACCTCAAAGTTACATCATCAATCCAGCATCTACCTCTGCCCCACATCAGAGAGATGTGTATATAGAGAGACATGGTTAAAAGGGTGTAAATATGAAAGTCTATTTCCCAGAGTGAAATTTGGGACTAAATCATTATAAAAGTGTAGAAAGGGTCAGAATCTCTCAGACCGGAGTAATTAGTAGTATCAAATCATAAACCAGAATCTACCTTGATCAAGTCTTTAAATATCATTATTAACCTCTTTTAAAGGTAAGTTATTATTTAAGACCAACATTTATTATTATGAAGAAATTCGTTTTAAGGTAGAAAGTGGGTTTTAACCTCATTTATTGACTACAATAATAAGATTATAATCTAATTTTAATTATATAAATCATGATGCAATAATCATTAACATATCAAATCTGTGCATATCATCATATGTATTCATACAATGGAACCATAAGCATTAATATATCAATAAACTACAATCATATCCTTTACAAGGATAAACACTTCCCGGACGGTCAACTCATATCATAGCATAGACTTGGGCCCAATAAGGTATTCAGAATAATTATAGCATCAGAATCATGACCTTTGGTCCACATCATATCTGTAAGCTATATAAATAATTATATCCATACATAATCTCATATATATAAGACATAGTGTATTTATGAAGCGTAACATCTCCATAAGCCATACGGCATATCAATAAGCATCTCAGATCTAGGAGACACATCATATCTAGGAGGCATAATATCAATAGGTATCTTACATTTAGGAGGAATATAATATTTAGGAGGCGTAATATCTATAAATATCACACATCTAAGAGGCATCTCATATTTAAGAGACATAATATCAATAAAAATCTCACGTCTTGGAGGCATCTCATATATAAGAGGAAATATCAATAAGCATATTGTATCTAGGAGGTATCTCATATCTAGGA
>NW_025874534.1:0-1076 GCF_002878395.1 Capsicum annuum | reverse complement strand
ATACCCATGCATTCCTCAAATTCAAAACCATAATTAAAGAATGAGAATCATATGTAAATCATGGGAAACATTATTCAACAATAAGCATTCAAAACCCTCAACCCATGTTTCAAAACCATCATTAATACCATATGGACAACACTTTAAAATATATGTTTTTAGCAAATTAGCAATTAGGGAAGAGTAACATGCTTGAGATACCAAGTTTTATGGAGAAAATTCAACCCTTGAGCCCTTGCATGACCATCTTCTTGGAAACCCTAATTATCTTGCTTGAGGGGATTTAGAGAGAATAAAGAGTCTTTGATGTGTTAAAGTCTGGAAAAAAAATGCCCCAAAGGTGTTTTATAGACGTGGGTCTAAGTGGTAAAAGTGGAGAAATGTCCAAAGTGCCCTCTACTTAAAAGCTGGAAAAGTGTCGCCAGTGACTACGGGTCACACGGCGAATCGTAACTACACCTTATGACTCATCACCATGAGTTGTAGCCAAGACAATGTCAGGGGGTACCCATACTATTGACCCTACGACTTACATAATATGACTCGTATCGTGACCATATGACTCATAGGGTCCAAGTCGTATCCAAGATAGAACCACTTGGGCCTTACACTGGTCACCCTATGATTTGCACCAAATGACTCGTAACGAGTCCTCACGACTCATAGTGAGACACTCACTATAGGGGTGTACATCGGTCGGTTCGGTTCAGTTTTATGCGTTATTGGTTTGGTTTATCGATTTTCAATTTTTAAATATGTAAAACCAATAAGCAACCAATAAGATATTTTTTTTATTGGTTTTTGGTTTATTGGTTTTTGGTCCTTAACGGTTCGGTTTACGATTTAACCAATAAGAAAATACTCATAAAATAGAAATAGTAACAACTAACTTAAATAATATAATCTTAGTTGCTACCAAACTCCTACACAATGCATTTTTGTTAACAAGAATCTTCAAACTTGAATTGAATGTTAGTTTTGAAAAAAACTAAATCTCAATTATTGTAAGCTAATGAATGCTTCAAACTATGCAATACGGCAATACTCGTGCTTTGTAATGTGCCTTTGTTACCCTG
>NW_025874533.1:0-1016 GCF_002878395.1 Capsicum annuum | reverse complement strand
TAAAATATAAAAGCGACCACTTGTGGTCTCTTTTTTAAAAAAAAATTTAAAAGAAAAACCAACCACATGTGGTTGGTTTTTCAGTTTTTTTTTAGTAGTGTCAGTATATGTTATATTTTGATCTCAAACAATGTGATTCAAATAGAATTTAGATAATCAATCATACTTTTAATACGTTTTTAGATATTTTAAGTTGTTAACTATTGTAGTTTATAATATTTTTTTTATTTTCAAATAATATATGATACTCTCTTTGTCCAAACTTTTGTGGCGTTGATAGTCAATTATATTTTTAAAAATATTTTAAGTTTTTAATTATTGTGATTTATTATACTATTCTTCTATTCCAATTTCAATGCCATTGATATAATTTTGAGAGTCAATCAAATATTTCACATCTTTTAAAAATTTTCAAGTTGTTAATTATTATGATTTATGATATTTTTTACGTACTTTTTGAAATATATAACACATTCTTTTTACTTTTAGATATTTTAAGTTGTTAACTGTTGTAATTTATAATACTTTTTATGTAATTTTCAAATATTATATGTTACTCCTCTTGTCCAAAATTTTGTGGCATTGATAGTCAATTGCATATTTAAATAATCTAAGTTTTTAATTATTGTGGTTTATAAAACTTTTCCTTATATTTCAATTTAAGTGGCACAATGCTTAGACTATAATAATTAATTAGAGGTGATATAGTAAAATTACGATTGAAGCAAAGAAACAAACTTATGTCTTAAATTATTCACAACAATGAATAAGAAGTGACATAACAAAATTACTACAAAAAGTACGTGTGATTTTTTTTTTTTAAAAATGGGCCTCATATAAGACGTGAAGTTAATTTAAAACATCAAAAGTTAACTTATTATTTTATATCTATTTTATTTTATTATTATATATATATATTTTTGTAATATTTAGATGACTTATAATAATTAATTAGGATGATATTTAGTGAAATTACGATTGAAACAGTTGAAGCAGACATGTCATATATGTGTGTG
>NW_025874532.1:0-2157 GCF_002878395.1 Capsicum annuum | reverse complement strand
GTTGTTAAATTGATGAATATGCCTATGCCATGAAGTGTGCATGCAAGGTGTTCGGCAAAATACCTAGAAGACTAGAAATTATGTTTTCATGACTCAATAAAACCTAATGACAAGTCCATGCCACACCCTTATGATTCAACATGAATTCCATGCTATTGTTGTGTATTATTGTTATGATATAAAATGCTCATGACATTGGAGTTATGCAAGTATTTACATATTATATGCATTCCCTTCCATGTATAAGATGAATTACGGACTTTACTCCTATGATCAAGTAAGTCATGTTGTGTCAGTTTCCTTCCATTGAGTCCTGGGGGTACTTGTACCCAAAAAATATAATTGTGTGCCTAGAGCCAGTCTCATGTTTTCACGATATCCTCAGTCAAACCATGATCCATAGAACTCAGTCAGTCATGTGACTCAGGAAAGTTCAGTAATTCAGTAATCTCAGTAGTATTCCATCAGTCAATAAAACTCAGTTAACTCAGTCTAGTTCAGATCAGTTAATCATGTTCAGTGTTTATTCAGATGGGAGTAGGAGTTAGCATTGAGTGAACCCAAGGATGGGAACTCACCTGCCAGTAGAGTGTGATTCCTAAAAGTAATCCTTGCATTCCAGAACTACGTAGCCAACTTAGGTTGAGATATCATACCTGCTAGTTGAGGATAGATGAGGTGGCTTACCTGCCAGTTGAGGGTTCTCACCATTCTCACTAGAGTACCTGCCAGTCGAGGATTCTCACAGCCTGTCCTTACCAGTGGTGCGGTATTGACACCCTTCCAATCAGGGTAAGGATTGTACCCCAACTCAGCTATATTAGTATACATGGGGCATGTCGGTTAGATGACTACTTTCCACAATCTCAGTCTTAGTATCAATCTCAGTAAAAGAACTCAGATGGTTCTTCAGAATATCAGAACTGTCAGATACAATCAACTCAGATAAAGTATGGAACTCAGCTAGTTCCATCAGATTCAGGACTGTCAGATACAGTCACCCATGCTATCAGTTATCTTAGTCATGTTAGTATCAGTAAAGATATGTCATTAGTACTCAGACTCAATAATCATGATAAAATGATTTCAGTTACAATTACTATGTATTCATCCATGCATTCTCACGTTCATATTGGTCAGTCAACTAGTATTATTCATGCATATGAACCCATGCATTCAGCCTACCACCCTCTCATGCATACTTAGTACAATCAATCGTACTGACGCATTTGCGCTATGGTGTCTTCTTTTATTTTACACCATAGGTTCAGAGACATGAGTTTTAGAGCAGTAGTAGCACTTCAGACCTTCAACAGACAGACTAGTAGTGAGTTCTCATCCTTTTAGGACATGATTATTCTTTATATTATTATTTATTTCAATTTAGTTATCTTAGACGGAGTTAGTTGGAGACATGTTCCTTCAACTCCTTATTCAGACAGTACTTAATGGCTTTCAGATTAGATTCAGACTTTAGTATTTTAGTTTTGTTTTGGTACTGTGATACCACTTTATTCAGACATTGTTGTGATTTAGATTATGTTGAGTAGTGAACCTTTTGGCCTTTTAGTTTATTTTTTTGCATTTTTATGAAGTATTATGTATTATAAAGGTACAGACATCAGTCATGGGTTAGCTTATGATCCTTCGAGGTTATGAGCACCGTGTAGCATTCTGGGTACCAGATTCGAGGTGTTATATCTCCTCAGTTTCATTTTTTCCTAACTAAGATTGTTCAGGAAGCTTCTCTACATCCCTTTGTACTGTAGCCTTTGTTGTTGGGTGGTCAGAAGTTGATCTGCTTTCACTTTTTTTTCTTTTGGGAGACATGTTTTACCTACAAACAACAGAAAAATAAAAATTATATTACAATTGATGTTGCATAAATTTTTAAAAATACATTACAAACACCACCAATACCGACACACCAACAGCCACCACTACAAATACCACCAACCAATGCCACAAACATTACGAATATTGACACCACCAATAGCTACCATAAATACCACCAACTAATGCCACCAACAGCCACCACAAACGCCACCAGTGCCACCATGACAACCATCACCACTACCACTATGACCAAAAACACCATCAAATAATACCACGACAGTCAACGGAACACTACAATAAAAACTAGGATTTTCTCGAGTT
>NW_025874531.1:0-7897 GCF_002878395.1 Capsicum annuum | reverse complement strand
GGTGCTTGGGAGAATATCTATGTGGGAAGGGGGAGGTTGAGAAGGCCATATATCATCTTAGACCTTTTTTAAGAGGAAACACAGGGTAGAAAGGAAAGTGTAGCAAAATTGGCTAATGAAATTGACATGAAAAGTGAAAAACTGGATGAGTTGCGAATACAAAAGTGTATCTAAAAATGAAAATCCATCAGTCGTTGAAGAAAAAAAAGAATGGTTAAGAAGACTGGAGCTAGTCACTTTGCTAGAGACTATAACTAGTGAGCGTGACCTCAATGAAGACCCACAAAATGCAGGACTAGAACTTTAAGGAAGCATCTTCTCAAGTAGGGAAGGTAGTAAGATTGTCCGTCAAAATTGAAACCTGAACCAACTACTCCTGAATTAAAAATATGGGATCAAGCGAAAGTGGCAATTTATTAAGTTAAACTTGCATCCCATGCCTCTTATTTATGGCACTGGGTAGGTCAAAGGCAGTAGAAATAACAAGGCATGGGATTTCTGCCCATCTTCAGACCTTTTTATTTCTAATGCCATTGACCTGATCATAGCCACAAACAGAAGGCACGACATGCAAGTTTTGGCTTTCCTTATTTTTAATTCAGAAGTTATTGGTTCAGGTTTCAATTCTGACCGACAATCATATCAATTTCCTGTGCTCGTGAAGATTCTTCCTTAGAGTTCTGGTCCTGCACTTTGTGAGAGTCTTCATTGAGGCCACACTTGCTAGTTGCATTCTTGAGCAAAGTGTCCAGCTCCAGTCCTGTTGACCATTTTTCTTTTTTCTCAACAACTGATGGATTTTTATATTTGGATACACTTTCACATTTAAAGCTCATCCAGTTTTTCCATTTCTCATGTCAATTTCATTGGCTATATTCGCTAGAAGTTCCTTACTTACTTCCCTGTGTTTCCTCTTAAACAAGGTCTGAGATGATATATGGAATTCTCTACCTCCCCCTTCCCGCACAGGTATTCTCCCAAGCACCTACTGCTGTATAATAGTCTCCTCTAGCAACCCATCCATTTAAATTTAGACTAAGGGAATTTCTATTGGTTCCATCATTGTTTGCTGCAGTGCGAGGCTTCGGAGGCCTTTCAAGAAGTCCATTGAGCCATTAAAATTGGTCCAATCACTATTGGATATTTACACTGCCGCTAAAAACTTGAATCCTTCCCCAAACTTGACACAAAAACATGAGCATAGACCGTCATTAAATTGTAACAGGGTGTCAACACTACTATCTTGGTACCCTTCGGCCTTATCAGTTCACACCTATCAAACTAAACTGCATAATGTTGAATCTTGTTTGAAAGATCAGTGTCTAATCAGTAAAAAACTGCATTCATAAAATCATTGCACTTTATATATGTCTGTCATGGTAGCCTAATCAATAATACATAACTCCCATGCATGAAAGTGGATTCATTGCACGCACTTTATTCTTCCTACCCCGTCAAGACATGTCAGACAGTATTGTTTATTCATATGCACGCATGTGATGACTATTAAAAAAAAGGTATGAAGAGTCGTGACCTTTTATCATAACACATTCAAAATAGCTGATGAATCAAAATCTCAATCTGTTGCAACTGATGAATCAGTTGTTGAAAGAAATCAAAATATCTCCTCCAATATATAGTTCATCTGTCGCAATAGATAATCCATATGTTCCAATAGATAGTAAATCTATTGTGACTGACCAGACATTATTTATTCATCTGCACGTATGTGATGACTATTAAAAAAGAGGTGAAGAGTCGTGACATTTTATCTAACACATTCAAAATATATAATGATCCAAATTCTCTATCTCTTGCAATTGATGAATCAACTGTTAGAAGAAATCAAAACATCTCCTCCAACATATGGTCCATCTATCATAACAGATAATCTATATGTTGTAATAGATGATAAATCTGTTGTGATAGACCAGACATTATTTATTCATCTGCACGCATATGATGACTATTAAAAAGAGCTAAAGAGCCGTGACTTTTTATCTAACACATTCAAAACAGCTAATGAACCAAATTCTCCATCTGTTACAACTGATGAATCAACTGTTAGAAGAAATCAAAACATCTCCTCCAATATATAGTTCATCTGTCATAACAGATAATCTATATGTTGCAACAAATGGTAAATCTATTGTGATAGACCAGACATTGTTTATTCATCTGCACACATATGATAATTATTAAAAAAGAGGTAGTCGTGACTTTTTTATCTAACACATTCAAAACAACTAATGAATCAAATTCTCCATCTGCTGCAACTGATGAATCAGCTATTAAAAGAAATCAAAACATCTCCTAAAGATGGTCTATCTGTCACAACAGATAATATATATATTGCAATAGATTTCTCATCTATTGCATATACAAACCGCCTGTTGCAATAGATGGTAAATCTATTTTGACAGACCATTTGTTACACATACAGATAATCTATTGTAATAGATGGTAAATCTGTTGTGACAGATAGACGATCTATTGAAACAATTCAATAATAACGACTGTGATCAAGTCTTAAAGCCATTTTCAAAAGGTAAGAAATATTAATGTAAAAGAAAAATTTGCGACTTTTCACAGAAAATAAAATGCAACCAGTTTGAATGTAATTAATACAATGGAGCTTAACAATCGTGCCTTTTGTCCTGACACATCCAGATTCATTCCTCTATAAATAGGTCTCTCCTTAATCTTCATTCTACTAAACTTTATTTATTTCTTGCATTATTTCTTTTCGTGTGACATCTTCAACCACTTCTCTTCAAAGAGCATATTCCTTTCTCATTGAGATCAGTTTTTTTGCTAGTGTAAATCTACCAGTTGGTAGTATATGTTGTATTATATTTGGACTCTTTTT
Source organism: Capsicum annuum (assembly GCF_002878395.1). Lineage (NCBI taxonomy): Eukaryota > Viridiplantae > Streptophyta > Magnoliopsida > Solanales > Solanaceae > Capsicum > Capsicum annuum. Next base: position 5,028 of record NW_025874531.1, on the reverse strand, counting down.
CTTTACATTTGTCAATTCATGCATGTTCTAGATATGGATGATCCTGTTTAGGACATTGCTATTTTGCGCGACACAGTGCGGGAACTTCAAAGGTAGGTTAATAACCTGTAGAGGGAGTTGGTCGCCGTGAGAGCGATAATGTTTAGAGAGATACAGAGGCTGATGAGGGCCTTACTGCTGCGAGTTGATTGGCTGACTGTCATTAATGATGATGATAATAATAATTAGAATTAGAATGTGTTTTTTCTTTTAGTGTATGTATTTTAATTTTTTTATATCAGATCTATACCTAATGTATTTTATTTTTCGTTTATTGAAAAATTTATTTTTAGTCGACTTTGGCTTTTTAATTCTTATTCAATGTTCATTCTATTTATTTCTTCTAAACATACATGTTATTGTTAATATGTTGTTGGTTGGAGGTGAGGATCAATTTTGAATCAAGTAGCAATAGCAATTTTGGATTTTGAGTTCTTTCAACAGATGGACCATGTGTTGGAATAGATTGGTCATCCGTTGGGTTTTTTTCAACAGATTATCCTTCTGTTGCGACGGATTTGTCATCTGTTGGAGGAAAATATTTCAGTTTCATAAAACTGTGTTGTGTTCTTCTGGCTAATGTCCATCTGTTGGCACAAATGGTTAATCTGTTGAGAATAATTGTGGTCTGCTGTATTATTTAGTTCATGTTTTGCCTTTTTTTTTATTGACGCACAAGTTATTAAAAAAATATTTTATATATAATAAATGATAACATTACGTTCACAACAATGATTTAAATATATAAAAGTCCACAACAAACAACTACACAAGTTTCTGCAATTACAACGATCATGGTGGATTACAATCCGAGCATGTATTTCTTTTGTGGCCAGCGTGCTTATATACGGAGAACTTGTTTTTTCTTGATGAAAATGATTCTCCGACTCCACACCTCCTCTTATATGGCTTTCTTCTTATTTTGATAGTGCTTGGGTCAATACATGGAAGAGGTATTAATCTCCCTAAAATCTCTACAGGAACAACCCAAGATTCTTCGGGAGGCACCAGAGTAATATGCCCACTATATGTCATTTTATATTCTTCCACTGAATAATATTGAGAGGAGTGCTCATAAATTTTAGGAACATATTTTGGACCATATTGAGCTCGAAGCGTTGCTATGGCATATGGACAGTGTATTTGGTCCAAGTTAAAAACTCTGCACATACAAGATCTTGTTTCAAGATCGACCGTGGCAACATCACCATGATCGGTGATACTGAATTTGTAATCTACTATTTTATGAGATAATAACCTATTCCCCAAACTGATATTCATTGATATTATTTTCTTTATTTCGAGAACAAATCAGGTTCTTTTGGGGCCCTTGAACTGCATACGCCTTTCGTTAAAAAATGGACCATACTTCTTATTTATTACTTCAAACATAGCCTTGATGGGAAATTCTCTTTCATCACCAAATAATGAATTCACCAATTCAGCTATGTTTGATGTCATAATATTGTACCTATACAAAAGAATCACTTAGTACAACATCATACTAAAATTGTAATCAAACAAGACATTAAATTCATAAGAATGTACCTATCTGCCGGACAGAATGCCTGGCTCCATCTCTCAAAATTGACACGTACGAGAAATTTTGCTACCTTAGGATTCACATCTGTTATTTAATTAAAATGGTCTAAGAACTCCTCTCTACTATATGCTTTAGCTGCTTTACAAAAAAGAGTCATAACTCTTTCGTTGTGATAGTTGGTTCGAATGTTCTCTCCAAGATGTCTGATGCAAAAACCAAAGTAAGCTAAAGTGAAGAAAATTCAACCCATCTTTGGAATACTTAGATGCCTACTTGAAAAAAAACACAACTCTTCGGTATCTTTGACACAGCTTCACAGTTGTTCAAAAAAATCCATAAGAGGCATCACATTCCTTGTCCGCTACACAAAAAGTGACAGGAAAGATGTGATTCTTTACATCCTGTGCTACCACCGCTAGCAGAACTCCATTATACCTACTTCTCAAGAAGGTACCGTCGAATGCTATGCCTTTTCTCAAATGTCAAAAACCTTGAATCCAAGCACCATAGGATATAAAAAAGTACTTGAACCTTCCATTTTCATCAACATGCAATGTTGTCTTACTTCTGGGATTTGTGGACTCAATCATGTAATGGTAGGCCTCCAGGACTGCATACCTATGCTCGTGTGTCCCCCTAACAAGGACCTTGGCAATCTCCATGGCCATATATATCTTCCAATAACTAACCATGATACCCAATCCGTAAGGAGTTGATTGTCTATAACCCTTGTTGAATGGGCCTTTGCCATCAGGGAAACTACTTCTGAAAAATTCACCAAGGACCTTTGCCGTGGCGTGAGGATTTTGGCCCGAGATGTGCTCTGAACCACATGTGTGATGCTTTTCATGTTTATTAATGACGAATCTGTTAGAACTTGTATACTTCACCGCTCTTAACCACTACTTGCAGTTTATATTAACACATATGAAGCAAAAGACACTGCTCGAATTAATCACCTTCTTTAATCTAAAATCTTTTTTCAAGCAAGAAATAAACAAAGTGGTAGATAGTTCATTTTTGTCCTTGAATGACATTCCAATAAAAAAGTCGATCCCGTCGTCTTGAAGATTTCCAGACTGTGTCGATTGAGAAGAACTTTCCATCGTATTGGTTGCATCAATAAAAGTAGGTGTTTGATCATCATCTGGAATATTCATGTCTAGACCATCCAACCTATCATCAAAGATGTCTTTTTGTTGTTCTTCTTCTATATTCTGGTTCTCATTCTCTCTCGTCTTTTCAACCACGTACACCCTTAACATCGGCCTGGATAAATCACTAAGATAAGCACACAATCGAACCTGATCGGTTATCTTAAAAGACAGTACCCTCTGATTTTCAAAGGAGCTGTGCATGTAGCTGATGATGAGTTCTTCTAATTGACAATTCAGTCCACAATAACGAATGATTAAGTTCATAAAATCATCATACAAAACATCACTTTGGATTGTTATAGCTATCATCTCTAGTATTTTACCCTCATTCCAATATGATACATATCGATTGCTTTTCTCAATCCATTGACCATGACTATCCACCCCTATTGTTATTGATCCCTCCTTTAGTGGTACCTAAATAAAGTCATTTGTTAAAAAAAAGTTAAAAGTGATTTCATAGTACCGTAAATGAATCCCAACAAATGTGTAATCAGTTGCAATAGATTACTTACCTGTTTGGATTCATGTTATACTCCTGAAGCTGATTTCAACAGACAAATCATCTGTTGTAACAAGTGAATCATATGTTACAACAAACTATATATCTGTCGGGATTGATGTTACAGTACTGAGGCACCTTTGAAGCTAATTCCAACATATGAGTGACATGTTGCAAAAGATAATTAACCTGTTGCGATATATGACTTACCTGTTAAAACAGACGATGATTTGTTGGAATCGAGGCCAGGTTTTTTTGCAACAGGCTACTAATATATTGCAACAGATATTTACCATTTATTGGAATCAAGTTCAGGTTCTGTTGCATAGGTTAATAATCTGTTGCAACAGATATTTACTGTCACACCCCTTTTTTGCTCGAGGAATGAGTCGAAGGGTTTTTTCAATTAAAGTGACGATTTTGAATAAGGATTATTTTATTTTACAGAGTCGCCACTTGAAATTGAGTTATGGTGTTCCAAGTCACCTTTTTGAATCCCTAATCAAAAGGAAATGACTCTTTATTATGATTTGCGAAAACAGAAAACCAGGTAAGGACTTCTGTTGGCCGAGGGGAAGGTGTGAGGCACCCTTCAAGTCCCGTGGCTCTAGCACGGTCGCTTTTATTGACTTATTTTGATTTAAACTATTTGAATAAATCGTGTTAAGGCCTAAATTCGCTCATTTTATTATACCGAAAAACTTGTCTATTATCTTATATTAAATAAATCAACGAAAAAAATTAGAAAAATTATTTATCAAGGTGCATTATTGCATCTTTAAATTTTAAATGTCTCAAAAGATACGTACGCCATATTCTTAATTGAGACGAATATTTTAAAACATGTCTAAATATTTGCTAAACATTAAAGACATTGATTAGTAAAAATCAAGACTATTTTTATTAATTTTGTATCCTCTTATTTTATCTCACTTAATTTCTTATGATCTAACGTAATGTAAACAAGAAAACAAATAAATACCCTACATTTAATAATTTAAATATAATTAAATAAACAATATATAAATTCATAGGAGAAAATGAAAGTTGTATTATGCAAAATTACAAGCCGGCTTTTAATCTTTAGTAAACACATTTTTTTTTTAAATTTAAATTATAAAGACCATAGAAATATTTTAAAACAATAACTAAAGATACACACTTAAATTACACATGATAACATTTTTTATTATTATTATTATGTTTTAATTAATACATGTCAATATTTTTTTTTAAAAAAAATTCAGCGTTTAAATTTTTTATCTAATCTTAAACCATTCCAAGTATATCAAGAAAATCAGAAAACAAAATTCGAATATAACTATTTTACAGATTGATGCGGAGAACAATACTATTAATGCTAAAATGCCTAATAATAATAATATGAAAAAAACTTTCAGTACTTTTTTTTTTTTGAAAAATAATTCATAAGTAGTAGTAAGTAACTTCAAAGACCAGTATGTGTATGTGCATTTTTTATTTTTATTTTTATTTTTTGCATGCATGCGTGGGTCACATAGTAAGATTTATCCTAACTACTTTCTAATTATTCATAAACTATACATAACTGTACAATCTTTTAATATTATTAACTTTTTAAAAAATATATCATTCAAAATTCAAACTAATCTAACCAACATTATTCCAAGCCAATAAACGATTGATAGACAAAGACATAAAGCAAACTATATAAAAATAACAAATTACACACGCTAAATAACATAACAAGTCGTTGGAACAACTTCATTCATGCTTTGATTTATGATAAACTTATGAAATATAATACA
>NW_025874530.1:0-3169 GCF_002878395.1 Capsicum annuum | reverse complement strand
AATCCTCTCGGACTTAGGGAATTTATATTCACTGCCCAAATTTTACCTCAGGTTAACCAACCTTGTTACAACGCTGATTGTTAAACAGAGTATTTCAAAGTCCCTGTCGATAACTCACTTGCCACTATATTTGATTTTCGTATCAAGCAAACCAAAGCAGGTGTTATCTATTGTTTGCAACCAACAGATGTTAATTAAAACCTCAGAATTATCAAGAAATCCTACCACCTTTTGAATCTTGAACACTTAGCACCTTATCAAGACCTAACCCCAGATTCCATAATTTAGGTTAAAGGAATTCAACCACTCATAATACTAAAATCAAAGCAACAAGTAGTATTTATACTTGGAAGGTTAAACTTACCACAAGAAGAATAATAGCTAGTGAATTGCAAATTAGATCACAAAGGAAAAATCCTAGAATAATGATAATAATGTCTTCAAAGTATTTGCTTTTTAAAGCCAAGAAATTAGAGAGAGAAAAACATCAAAAAGTATTGTCAAAACTCAATGTGCAAATCTCCTTAGAAAACCTATAACAAAGCTTCAAATAGTTCACCCTAATTATGGAAACAAAATAATAGAATTTAGAAATCCCTTAGATTAGGTGATGACATTTATGATAGCCTATCAGGAGGCTAATGACTTATCACAAATATCGTCAGCTCCTTCTTCAGCTTTAACTCTTCCTATTTAAGGTTGATGAAAAACCTTACAACTTATCCATTTAGTGATGGTCTATCACAAAATTTCATCAACTCTGCTTTAGTTTTCCTGTGCTGCCTTAGGCTAACGACATTCTTGACAGCTTATCAGACCCTTGATGACTGATCACAAAATATTGTCACATCTTTCAACTTAGGCCAATTCTCTATTTACTGTTGACGATGACTTTGATAACTTATCACAGGGCTGACGACTTAGCACAAATGTCGTCAGCCATACTTGTCTTCAAATTTCTTCATATTTCAACTTCTTTGCTTCCATTCTTGTTGGTTCTCTATCATATCAGCTTAAACTGCAAATCAAACATAAAACAATCAAAAATGACAAAAGTTGCTTAAGACTTTGCAATTATTCTTAGTTAAAAGCCTCAAATATGTTAGAATTAGCTCACACATCAACACCCTCAACTTAAAACAACTGCTTGTCCTGAAGCAACTCAACACAACTATAAGAATACAAGGCATATTTGGCAGTCAATCATCCACATTATCCCAAAATACTTTTACCATCTCCAAGGTCACTTAATTCAAGAACAATGAAGAACACCAATGCAATACATAGAAATCAAGATAAGGCATCAATTAAGTTATAACAACCATGAATAGACCATTATTACACTACTCGATCAAATCAGTGACATGCAATGTAACCAGTGTGCCCTCACAGCAAAGACATCCCACTCATCTTATATCAGGAATTATATATTTAACCATGGGGAGGATCAAACACTCATTCTCAGAATGAAGTTCCAATCAGTGTATGCCAAGTACCATAGGCTTACCCTTATATTCATTATCCAGATCTTCAGATAGATCATCTAGGGTCACTATAGGACTTCTCTTAGGCTTGTAATGTAGGATAGAGGCTATTATAATACTCAATGGTATTAAAGTGACTAAACTTCCTTGAAAATACAATATCTTTTTGGGGTTTCACTCATTAGCCTTTTCTGCTCTTCTTTTTTCTTGATCACACTTATTTAGGATGGGTGCAATCTTTTCTCAATTACTTAATATTTTTCACAATTTTTCTTTCTCTTGCTTTTTTCCTCTACACTCAGCTTTTTGTTCTTTTCTTTTATGCTACCTTTCTTCATACTCATTCTATATAATACACCCCTATGATAGCCACCCTCAACTTAGGTCATTTGCCTAAGTCAAGGTACACAGTGTCCAAGGAGGACCAAGGCCAAAATAGGTTCATTGTGATTTAAATGGGAAGATGATAGGTGTTATACAAAGAAATAGGCTAATTAGGCTCAAAATAGGGATCAAGGGACATTATATACATAGGGAAGGTCATTTAGGCTTAAAGTAAGCTAAAATCAAAATGGCCTATGATCCTTTCGAACCCCTACCCTTCAACCTAGGTAAGACTAACCAAGCAAGTTTTGGCTTCAGCATACAAAGGGAACTAAGTAGTTTCTCACACACACATGGGACACACGTATATCACAAGCTATGACTCATTCATTTTATACTGCTGTTTTGCAATGATTATTATGTTACTATAACTAATTCCATACAAAAATGCACAGTGGTCACACTTAAATGCAAATCACATAGCTAAAGAAGTAGACTAGTTGAAGAGGTGTACAAAAATCACAAAACAATTCAATTGCCTCAAGTACAAGTATTTATCCTAATCGTCTACAAAATTTTACAACAATAATTTACTCTACACCCTCAACTTAAAATCAAACAAAATCTGAACTAAGGGTTAGAGTATAACTAGAATTGATCAATCCCGGGGGTGATGGGTTCCTGACCCTACTACTGCATCTCCATCAGGAGCCTCGAACTGTTCTTGTGTAGCTGGTCTATCAGTCTCTGAAGGCCTATACGTGGAGCCACCTACGACTCTCGATGGGATGGTTGTCTCCCATCTCTCATTATCTACTAAGGACTCAATCCTTACCTTCTTCATGTCCTCTTTTTTAGACTTCTTTCTTTCCCTCTTCTCTACTTTTTATTCTTTATTATTATCGGGCCTCTCTCTCCTTCTTTTGTCTTTCTTCTCACCTTTTTTTTTCTTTTTCTTCACTAGCTCCTCTGTGAGATCAAACAATGGGATTTCTCCCTCAGACTCCTCTACTGCCGACTTTGATGACACCATAAATTGGTGTTGCCATAACTTTCCAACATTCATATTTACCTTAGCCAGCTCTGACCTAAGCAGTGCCATCTCTGGGTCTGATCTCTCCTTCGATCGTGCATTGAAGCGGTTCTCTAATTCATCAATCCTACCCGACAAGGCCTTGTAAGGCTCAATTGCAGCCTTAACTCTTTTATCAACTACAACTGCGAATTACTTGGCAAAGAGTTTTAGTTGAGCCTTGCACCACTTGGACTACTTTGCTACTCTCTTAAAATTTATCGGAGTGAAGGAAAATTTTTTTGTAGGCATAAAAGCTAGTGGATTTGTCTTAGTTCTAGGCACTGAT
>NW_025874529.1:0-4468 GCF_002878395.1 Capsicum annuum | reverse complement strand
AAGAAGAAAGAAGGGTTTTGATATTATAAAAATCCTAGCTTTTGATGTTTAAGATGAAGAATGAAGTTGTGAACCTTGATCATATATAAATAGGGCTGAAAAGAATGGAAAAAGATTAAAAAGTTCTTTTAAAATTGACTTAAAACTATTGATCGGGGACTGCGACAGTCGAAGTGATGGTCCATCGCTAGTCTGATGGTAGGTCGGATCATCAATCGCACATCGGTCAGAAAAAATACACTGTCTAGATGTGACGGTCTCAGCAATGGTCTGTCACAAACTCGATGGTCTTTTGGATCGTCTATCACACGTTGGCCAGGATAAGGCCACACTGCCTCAGCGGCGATGGTCCCAGTGATGGTCCATCATCCTGGAATTCGTACTTGGACCAGTCACTTCCTTGGTTGTGGCAATCTGGGCGATGGTCCATCGGAAGCTCGATAGTCCGTCAACCTAGCCGTCGCACCTGGGCAGTTCCGACTGCTTTCAGTAAAACGGCTATAACTTCCTCATCCGATGCCTTATTTTGATAAAATTGATATCGATGGAAAGCTTATTCAATACCCTACATGATAAAAGTTGATATTATGTAAATTATACATGCTTTAAAATATTTCTATTTTAGGAAGCACTTTTCAATCTTTTAGGGCTAGATTTATGCTTCACTAAACATGCTCTAAGGCTCATACTATGAGAGAATTTTGCGGGGTTTTACATATAATGATTCATCGTAGTCGATTGATGATGCCTACTGACTGCCCATATTTTTAGTACTCATACTACACTTATGTATCTTTTTAGTGCAGATTCGAGTACTAGCCTCAAATGTGATAATCGTGCGTAGTTGAATTCAGTGATACGGTGAGCTCTAAGAGTAAAAATTATCCTTTTTTCCTTCTTTTATCTGTGTCTAGTTATTCACTATTAGAGATGGATTTGTATTTTACTATTTTAGAACTTATGTTCCTTTTGTAGTAGCTAGTGTATCGACACTACTAGGTTGTGGGATGGTTGTTGTTGCTTTATCATTATTTTAGACTATCATTAAAGTATTAATGTTATTATAAGGATTTAATTATTGATTTACGACTTGTAGGCCATTTTCTACCAAATTACACCAATGTTTATAACTCTGGGCTATAGTTTGGCTCACCTACTAGCAGGATAAATTAGGTTCCATCATGACTCATAAATTAGATCATGACACAGTTCCCAGGAGTTTTTAAAGGATATAACTATGATATTAGCTAAACAATAAAATAATCAAGCCCATATGGATGCTCAATTAAATATATTATTAGAACAAGTGAATCCTTGTGTTACCTATGAGCTACAGTCCAATACAAGGAACCTAAATAGTAGGCTAGTTATTTTTAATACATAGATTAATGAATTAAAGATTCCTGAGTTAGTGAAGTTCTATGAGGATCTGGTGATGTGGATAGAAGTGAAGGAAATCAATGTATGATCAGTCACCAATCTGATACCTATGCTAGTTGAGTTGGTTGTTGAGGCAGAGTTCCAAGAAGAGGACCTAGTGATTGAGTTCTTCACCAGTCAACTTATTGTTCAAGAGAATAAAAAAATTTAAGGGGTTTGAAGGATCCTTGTGATAGAGAGGGATTTATAGAGATACTTTGAGTGCATTAAAGTCCTCCATGATTGATACTATAAGGAGAAGATTGAGCATGATAAAATGGAAAGTAAGCATTGTCAAGTCAGACACCACCACTACCATCTTCATAATAGAGTGCACAAACCATCGCTAGTGAAAATTTTTCTTTGAGTGTACAGGTCACTACTAATTCCAACTTATCAGTAAGTGCACTAGTCACTATTGGAACCACGGTATTGTATACTAGGATATCCATTGAGATCACAACAATTAAGAAGATAAGAGGATTTGCATCTACCACCCTCTAGTTAGTCTTCCTAGGTTATAGGATGGTTAGGAAAGGATCATAGACCCTTTTTGAACAGAGAATTTTTAGCCTAAATGACTTACAAAGTGGAATAGATTTCTATTGATCATCATTTTGAGCCTAAATAGACCATTTATATGACTAGTCATTCACCATCCCATTTAATTACAATGAACCTATTTTTTCCCTAATCACTCAGTGGATGTCAACTTAGAAAAATCGCCTAAGTTGAGATTGGCTACCGTATGGGTGTATAAGTGAAATTGGGTATGAAGAAGAAGTTACTAATCGAAGAAGGATTCTGGTGTGCTATGTATGAAGAAATAAAATAAAAATAGAAAAAGAATAATAAAGTGCCAAATTGATACAATTCAACAAATGAAACAGAAACATTGTAAATGAATAATGAGAAAAAATAAAGGAGATAAAATTTTAAAATGGGGGTTAAATAGTGGAGTCAAAAAGAGAGTAGTGCCACCAAGAGTTGTCATACCCATTCATAATCCTACATTAAAAGCCAATAAAAATCCTATATTTATTTAATTTGACCGTCCAAAAAACTAATGTATAAAAAATAAGGGCAAGCCTATTGCATTCACACACTATTTGAACTTCTTTGTGACAATGATTATTTCTACTCAGTCCCTATTTTGATATGCATTATTGTATTATGAGTGTATCATACTTTTTTGTTTTGAGGGTGCATTGGTTTCATTGTTAGAAACTAGTTGTTTATGTAATGTTATTTATAAATATGCTTGGTTTTTTATTGATATTGTGATGCCATTTTGTGATCCCGTAATGTCATGGTAAGGATCTTTACACAGTGGTTTTGATTTTGACTGCAAAGTAGGAGGTTGAAAATGCATAAAGTACATGTATGGCTGCAGATTATATGACTATCATAGGTCTCCTAGTTTTCTCTTAGTTAAATGTTGTGTGTGTTTGTTTTGTTTTATTTTTCTTAGGACATAAAAACATTCTATTTTAAGGGTGTTGATGTGTAATGGTTTGACAACACATTTGACGCTTAAAATGAAGAAAAATATGCAATAACTTAGGTGTGTATTTGTAGATATAATGTGTTAAGTGTTTGCTGAAAATAGGTTTTGTTAGTGAATGAATAAAATAAAGATAAATTTAACTAAGTGAAGGAGCAAAGTGACTAGTCATGAATCATCAGATCTCCCAACGAGTGATGCCTTAACCCATTCTAAGAAGAAAGACCAAGGTTCCACATATATATAACTTTAATTTAGTGGCAATGACCCGTCCTAATGTGTTTTCGTGAGAGTTGAGGGGTCATAGTGACTTACCTAGAGTAGTAGAGAGCATAAGAAGCTAAAGTATGAAAAGGGCAACCCAAGGGTGTCGACAGTACTTCACGAGCCATTATAATACATGATGAATCCTTTGCGCCTATTATTAAAAAGCGCTAGGAGAGTTCCTGAAAGTTAACTAATTAGGATCTAGGGGAAATGGATAACACAATGAGTTTTTTGGACTACCTGACAAGTCATCACCTGAGGCATCACTAGCCCAGCAGGATACCGAACAATGTGCCCTTAACATATGACATGAGTTGGGCTAAGACACAATGAATCATGACCACTACTAATAATGCTTTCAAACTTCATTTAGGATAGGATTTCTTTTCTATTAATTAATATTTCCGTTATGTGTTATTTGATAAAGAACATAGTACTACTTATTCTGAGCTCATATGAAACATTTAGAGGCTTGTTAAGCATATTTATTTTGGAGATTAATCATATTTGAGATTTTTTGTTTATTCTATTTTCTGGTAAATACATGGTTATGATTTCTTCTCTAAACTTTTATTGTTCCATTGCAATTGTTCATAACTAACCCCAAACTAGGGTTGTGGAACCGTGATGGAATAACAATGTAGGGTTTATGTTGATAGTGATTTTAAACTTGTGTGAGTGCATGCATTGTTATTCCCTTTGCTTTAATTGTTTTCTAATAGTGTACCACATTTGTAATCTTCTGCATTATTTACTTTCTTTAACCTATAAAGGTATAGATTATGGAAAGGGAATCAACAACAGACACTTTGATCTAGCAACTTTCACCTATTGGTTTGAGTTGTGGTCATGTGAAAACTAATCTAGAATTAAAGATAAGGTTTATATTGTAAAACTCATAAAACTTGTTTTGTTAATTGGTGATAGTAATCTAATTGATAAGTTAACTTATCAATTCTACGTGCAAAGCAACAGGATAGATCACTAGTACAGAGAACCTACAGAGTGATGAGAATATGGGGAATACAATCCTAGTGTCTCACTCTTATTAATCTTAACCCAGATAATTTGATAATTGTTACTATTAAACTATGTAGTTATTACTTTAAGAACCCTCATCTATAAATTGTAGATTAACACGTAAAAATATTTACTTTGACCTCATTCTTAACCTTATTTATCATGGGATCAACCCCAACCATAGTTGACTTCTATATTTGGCTGTGATCATGTTATACTTCTTTTAAAGGTATTAGACTTCTTGGTTGAGTTCTATAT
>NW_025874528.1:0-1835 GCF_002878395.1 Capsicum annuum | reverse complement strand
CCAGCATATGCCACCAATGATCAAAAGAGGACTATTAGGCGTTTGGCTAGTGGATTTTTCTTAAGTGGGGGAATCTTATATAAGAGAACCCCAGATCTGGGACTTTTGAGGTGTGTAGATGCAAGAGAAGCCTTGGTAATCATGGTTGAAATACTCTCTGGAGTATGCGGGTTGCATATGAACAGTCATGTCTTGTCAAAGAAGATTCTTCGAGTAGGTTATTATTGGCTTACTATGGAGAGGGATTCTATTCAATTTGTTCGAAAGTGTCATCAATGTTAGGTGCACGGTGATATGATACGTTCTTCTCCTGTTGAGTTGCATGCAATGGCCGCTCCATGGCCGTTCGTGGCTTAAGGAATGGATGAGATTGGACCGATTGAGCCGAAGGCATCAAATAGACATAGATTCATTTTGGTAGCCATTGACTACTTTACAAAGTGGGTAGAAGTAGTAACTTTCAAGTCAGTGACAAAGAAGGATGTGGTAGATTTTGTTCATGCCAATATCATTTGTAGATTTGGAATTCCTAAGATGATCATTACAGACAATGCTGCCAATCTTAATAGTCATTTGATGCAAGAAGTGTGTCAACAGTTTAAGATCGCACATCGAAATTCTACTCCATATCGCCCAAAGGCCAATGGTGTTGTAGAAGCCGCCAATAAGAATATAAAAAAGATACTACGAAAAATGGTACACGGGTCTAGACAGTGGCATGAAAAGTTACCATTTGCATTGCTAGGTTATCGCACCACTGTTCGCACTTCAACAGGGCAACTCCATATTTATTGGTGTATGGGACAGAAGCAGTCATCCCTGCAGAAGTTGAAATTCCTTCTCTTCGAGTCATTGTAGAAGCAGAGATTGATGATGATGAATGGGTAAAAACCCGACTGGAGCATTTGAGTTTGATTAAGGAAAAAAGGCTAATGTCTGTGTGTCATGGCCAGTTGTATCAGAGGAGGATGGCTCGAGCGTATAACAAAAAGGTCCATCCCAGGAATTTTGAAGTTGGCCAGTTGGTATTGAAAAGTATCCGTCCTCACCAGGTTGAAGCGAAAGGCAAGCTCTCCCCTAACTGGCAAGGTCCCTTCGTTGTGAAGAAAGTGTTGCCCAATGGAGCCTTTTATTTGACAAATATTGAAGGCAAAATGGCAGAAATGACTATCAATGCTGATGCAGTCAAAAGATATTATGTATGATATTTTATCCTTTGTTGATTTTATTGCATGTTTAGTACTTTTATTTTTTTTAAGATTGATATGATGAAGGTATTTTATTCTTCTATCCAAACATTGTGTCATCCTTTGTTTACCCGTTTGAGATTCATTTTATTCTTTCTTTCATATCCCTCTTTTGGAATCAAAATAGATTCAAAGATAAATGTCAAGAAAATAAGAATAAAAGAAAGAGTTTGAAAAAAAATCAAATCAAAACAAAGAACAAGCTTTTGGAACTACGTGTGACCTGATTCTCCTCTCTCGGGAGTGAGATACGTAGGCTGCGTTATTTTGGGCTCGGTCCAACCAAATAAAGATTTAAGATTCACCTATTCAACAAAACTGGGGCATGAGTTAAAGTGTTGTTTGAGTCGATTCCAAAAGTTGTAAGTCCCACCGCCACTTCAAGTGTCGTTTGAACCCCTTACCATTCTTTTCTAACCTTATCCTAAAGCCAAGTTACAACCAAAGAAAGTCCTTCAGATCATTTTTTGATAATGTTAAGGCTAAGCATGCAATGGATATGATGATACATTGTGAGGTACCACTTATCTCCCTCAGCATAAGAAATCAGGAAAGAAATACAAAAATGAGAGTCTTATTGGTGAAAAC
>NW_025874527.1:0-3759 GCF_002878395.1 Capsicum annuum | reverse complement strand
AGTCGAGTAGATTCTTTTTCATAAGTATTTCTATTAATCTTATATTTCCCATATCTTTTCTCCAATATTCTAAGTATTCATAGTTTATCATTTTAATCTGAATAATATCAATCTGAATAATAATGTCTACCATCGAAATCTATATTTTCTAACTCATTTTCTATCCATTCTAGATCTAATAACTCTTCATCCTCAAAATCAAATATCTTTTCCCATATAAGTTTCTTTATATCTATTATTTCTATATCCTTAAGCATATACAAAACAAGTATCTTAAATCTATCTATCATCTCATCAGATAAGTAGGTAGTCATTTTATTTCATATGATACTTATTTCAAAATATTCCCTTCAACCATATACATAACAAAATATGATCATCTTAGATTACTATACACTAGATTATTCTTAGATAATTATGTTCATTTGTCACTATTAGCATGGTACGTTTGGATATTTTTTTTCCTAAACAGCGCCTCAACTCTGGTTACTACTCTATCACGACTTCTTTACACTTGTCAAAAAAGTAAAAAGCTAATAATGACACTTGCCAAAAAAATCAAAAACTAATAAAAACTAATAAATACTATACAATAATTTACGTCTTTAGAAGTCAAAAAAATTATATAATAATTCACAGGTCACTTTTATATCTTTAATATATTGTCTCCTTGTCTCCTGCCTTTATTTCTTTATTGGTTCGCCATTTTTATTTGTGTTCTATCTTCCAGCTGACTTCTTTTTATCCTTATCTTCTTGGTTGATTTCTGTCTTTATCTTTCATTCTAGTTGGACTTCTGGGACAATATTATCTTCTCCGTTACATCTCGAACATTGATGATCTGGATATTTATGTCCTATTAATTTGTAATGCCTTGTCAATAGTTATATATATAGTAGAAGCAGATTCAAGTGAGCACAGCTACGGAGGAGTACTCAAATACAGGTATGAAAATGAAAAAATAGAACATCATTGTAGATATTATTCAGGAATATTTAACGAAACAGAAACAAAATGGGAAATAACTAGGAAAGAGTTATGTTCGTTATATAAATGTTTATTAGAATTTGAACCATATATTGTATATAACAAATTGGTTGTACGAACAGATAATACACAGGTACGATGGTGGGTAACTAAGAAAATACAAAATTCAATTACAACAAAAGAAATAAGGAGATTGGTATTAAATATATTGAATTTTACATTTACAGTGGAAATAATTAGTACTAACAAAAATGTTATCATAGATTACATATCAAGACAAAGCTACGCAGACTGATATAACAAAAAATGATACACTAGAAGAAATACTCAAAACTCTAACTACACTTTCAATGAAAGTGGACAGTATGGGTAATGAGGTAGAAAAACTAAAAACTAATGAAGATAAACTGAAGTCTAAAGCTACAAGTCAGCCGCATGACTATTAAAATGCAGAGCTATGTCGATCGAAAGACAAAAAAATTCCAGAGCTAAAAGGAGACGTTGGGACACTCCATAAAACCCATAATCTTTATCAATTTATGTCTGCAAGTACAAGCAAAGGAATTAGTAGACAAGGATTAAATTTGAATAAGATATTTGAAAAACCATTTATACCAAAAATACCAAAAGTCCCTTTATTTATACCCCCACAAACTACCACATATGTAGAAAGTTTGAACCAAGACAAAATAGCCTATAATCATATAACCCGAGCATAAATAGAAAATATACACAAAATACAAACTTACCCAAATCTTAAACCCAGAGCTATAAATATCCAAGAGCCAAACAAAGACTATATAACCCAAAAACTACAAGGATACAATAAATTAATCGCACTACCAAAAACCAATCCAAACCTAGTTAGAACTTATTTTAGTTACAGACTACTTAATACTGTATATATCTAAGATGAAAATGAATTATCAGCTATACCTGAAATATATAGAGCATTTTTGACCTACCAAAAAATAACCAAAGGAATCCTATTTTTTTATAAAGTTTTATACTGTCCCAACAGAGATACTATATGAAGAAATTAAATTAGTTATACAAGTTGTATAAATTGGATTTACCATAAATATGATTATACCAGAAGATATTGGACAACATCCAAAAATACCTAAGGTAGAAATACCAGATTTCTATGCAAATAAATGAATTACTGGAATATCTACAATTATCCAAGAGCTAGCAAACAATTATGTCAATGAAAACCTGATATGGAGCTACTATTCGCGAGACTAGCTAATGATCTATTCAAATTCAAGGGAGCTACGACAGTCAAATATGGAAGAAGTTCAAAAATGGATAATGACATTACTCAATCCAGAAAGACAACCAACTACAAGAGCAATTAAGAAGGAATTTATTTCAAGAACTATTAACAAGGTATTGCAAATTAATAGGATATAAATATCCAGATCATCAATGTTCGAGATGTAACTAAGAAGATAATATTATCCCAAAAGTCCAACTAGAATGAAAGATAAAGACAAAAACCAACCAAGACGATAAGGATGAAAAGAAACCAGCTGGAAGATAGACAATAAATACAAAATGAAGGACCAATAAAGAAATAAAGGCAGGAGACAATGACAGACCAATAAAGAAATAAATGAAGGAAATAAGGAGACAAGATATTAAAGCCATGAAAGTGACATGTGAATTATTATATAGCTTTTTTGACTTCTAAAGACATAAATTATTGTATAGTATTTATTAGTTTTTATTAGTTTTTGACTTTTTTGGCAAGTGTCATTATTAGTTTTTTACTTTTTTGACAAGTGTAGAATAAGAATAGTGTTAGGATTTTCATTTTGTAGATTATAAATGTAAGCCAGTCAGCAAATCTAAGACAAGACTTTCTACACGAAAAGCAAGTCTTCTTGTACACAATCAAAATTCTCTCATATAATCAATAAAGATATTTATTTTTATAATCAGCTATGGATAATCAAAGGCCAGAATCATCAAACCTACTAGAACAGACATTTTCATTTATAATTATGAATAGCTAAATTTATAAATTCTTGACAATCATGATATAATAAAATAAGTTCATGTTAATTACTATATAATAGAATTATTCGAAGGATAATATGTTACGAAGTTTATTAGCAAAGAGGAAAAGGAGAAAAATTTCCAGAACTATGCCATCCTAAAGGTGAAATCAGTAAGGCAAAGAGGCCGTGATAGGGTAGTAACCAGAGTTGAGGCGCTGTTTAGGGAAGAAGTATCCAAACATACTATGCTAATAGTGACAGAGGAACATAATTATCTAAGAATAATCTAGTGTATAGTAATCTAAGATGATCATATTTTGTTATGTATATGATTGAAGGGAATATTTTGAAATAAGCATCATATGAAATAAAATGACTACCTGCTTATCTGATGAGATGATAGATAGATTTAAGATACTTGTTTTGTATATACTTAACGATATAAAAATAATAGATAGAAAGAAACTTATATGGGAAAAGATATTTGATTTTGAGGATGAAGAGTTATTAGATCTAGAATGGATAGAAAATGAATTAGAAAATATAGATTTCGATGGTAGAAATTATTATTCAAATTGGTATTATTTAGATTAAAATGATAAACTATGAATACTTAGAATATTGGAGAAAAGATATGAAAAATATAAAATTAATAGAAATACTTATGAAAAAAAAATCTACTCAACTACATAAAAACTAGAAATATGGAACATATAGTGTACCTTAAAAATAATATAGAAGAATTAATTAGGTTAAAAGAAATAAC
>NW_025874526.1:0-2164 GCF_002878395.1 Capsicum annuum | reverse complement strand
TGTAGGATTTTTTTTTTAAATTCTATTTTCTTATGTGGCAATGATCTGGCACTGATGTGGTACTGATTTGACACTGACATGGTGCGTGTGGAGTGTACTCTTCGTAGTGAGAGTGGGGTTGTGATTTTGAGGGTGAATTTAATTCACTTTAAAGTTATTAAAAGAAGTAAATAAATAGAAATTAAGTTTAAGTGCTAAAGTGAGTTGAGCGGACAAGTTTAGGAATTTTTTTATGACTTTTCTCTTTTTTAAAAATAATTATCTTATTGTAAAATGTGGGTGTCATATATGTCAAAGAAAATGGACTACAAGTAGTGGTCATAGTATTTTGCTTGATTTCTAAATATTTCAGCCATCATCATAATTCACAGCATGTGGAATGGTCTATATGTGTTGTTCCGTTTTTTTTTTCTAATTAAGAACACACGAACAGTGAATACAAGAAATCATACCACTACCGTATTCTCTCCTCTGTCTCTTTAGTTACCTTTTTCTACTGAAAATAGTCTAATACTCTTTCTATTTTATAATACGTTAACAACATGAGACTGTTACTTCGAACAAATATTTTTAGAGGTAATAAAAGTAAGAATTTACTTTTCTTAAAATAATATCAAATCTATCTAAATACGAATTTGTTGTCTTGAATATATCAGACAAAATCTACATATCTTGGGCATTTGATGTTAAAATTCATCTAAATGTGATGGATCTGATAGATACCATCAAAGATTAAAATCAGATATCAAATCAAAATTGTGTTATGGTTATGCTATTTCTCTGTCATCATCTCGATGAGGGCTAAAAAATAGAATATCTTACCGTTAAGGATTCTTTTATACTATAAAATAATTTAAAAAGAGAGATATGACCACCTGAAGATGATCGTTCTTCCACAGACATGTTATGAATGGACCCATTTGAGATTACAAGATTTTAAAAATATAACTGTGTATAATTTGTCATGTTTAGAATTATTTCACAGTTAAATTTATGCAGAGAAAATATTACAGATCATGATATGCTGAAAAAAACATTCTCTATTTTCCTTGCCTCGAGTATGCTCCCGCAACAGCAAGAGAAATGAGATTTAAAAAATATTCCGAATTAATTTCACATCTTCTTATTGTTGAACAATATAATGACGTTTTGGTGAAAAATCATGAAAGTTGATCAATCGGTTATGCTCCATTCTCTGAAATGAACGCTGCAAATTTTCACCAATTCAGACATGAAAGAGGTTCTGACCCTAGTCATGGTTGTGACTGTGATCGAGGAAGAAATTTTAATCATGATAATCATCTTGCACCAAATAATAAATCTCAGCATTAGCAATGTAAAAAGAATGAAGAAAAAGCCTGAAGTAGTGATGAGTGACAATTTTGTCACTCATTGAAAAAGCTTAACATGGTCTTTTTCTGTTAATTTTCTAGTCAGACATAGTTTTTTTCCTGCACAAAGACATTGAAATCAAGTTAAGCATATATTATGATATCTAATGGGGATTATCGATATGGGCCTATATTATATTAATAAAGACAGTGCAAATTTTATAGGTCGTGTAGATGTAGGTTATTCAACTGATCCTATAAAGCTCGATATCAAACAGGCTATGTGTTTACATAAGGAGGTACTGACATATCATGAAGATCTACAAAACAGTCTATTGTTGCTACTTCTTCTAATTATATTGAGATAATAACTATTCATGAAGCGATTCGAGAATTTGTATGATTGAGATCGGTGATATATTTCATTAAAGAAAGTTATGACTTGAAGTGTGATATCAAGGTACCCATATTCATGTATAGAGACGATATTGCATGCATAGCCCAATTAAAAAGAGACTTCATAAAAGAGCTAGCACGAAGCATATCTCGCTAAAGTTATTTTTCATACATGATCTCTAAAGGAATGGTGATATTGATATACAACAAATTCGTTCAAGTGACAATCTAATAGATTTATTCACTAAACTTTTACCAACTTTAACTCTTAATACAAGATTGAAATGCGAAGACTTATTCACCTGAATCGTGGTCTTCATTAGTGGGAGTAAAAATACGCGTTGTACTCTTTTTTTCTTAATCAATGGTTTATCCCAATGATTTTTTTGATAAGATTTTTAATGAGACAACAAACAAATGTGTATTCACTAGACATC
>NW_025874525.1:0-1658 GCF_002878395.1 Capsicum annuum | reverse complement strand
CCAAATCAAAGATCAAACAATATGGAAATTGTACCACAAAAGGCAGAGATTTTCTTGACATGGAAGATTGAAAATTGTGAACTTTGAAATCTTTTGTAGGCATTTGCAAAATGGAAGATTTTCTTGACATGGAAGACTGTATACATGCCTATGTATCTTGTAATTTGCCTAAATATCTTGTATGACTACTTGACTTATTTGACCATGTTAAAGATCGTATTTACGTACTTGTTATCTTATATGATCATGCTTATGTGTTACGATCATTTCATGTCCATGTTTATATCTTATAATAATTTATGATATTGGATATAGAATTATAGATGCATCTATAGATATGGTTGTAGTTTAATTGATTTATCTGGTGATTTAACGACCGGTAGAATTTTGTTAAAAAATATAATAAAATCCACTAACTTTTAAATATAATAAGCACAAACTCTTGATGCTGACTTCGTAAAAAAGCAATCAAAAAAAAGATCGAAAAACAAACTTTAACCAATAGAAAAAGAAAGATTGGGAGTCTTTTGCAAATATTGAGATACTAATTTTCACTTTAATAAAAGGTCCCAAAAAAGATTTTAAAGGAATCGTATACTTGATAGGACTCTATGAAAATGGCTGACTTTAGATAATAGCTGCAATCATTTAATTTTATTTTATTTTCAGAAATTTTAATTGTATCAAATAATCAATTGCATCTCATACTTCCTAAATGCACATTCATTATTCAGTAAAACCTCTTTATCTCTTATTAATATCTTACTTACGACTTTATAGTAGATTTAAATAGATTTTTTTTTTCCAAGATGCTTTCTCCATCTGCTTTATATTCTTTAACATTTTTAATATTTCTACGATCTAATAAATTAAATTATGTTTCTGTGTATATTAATTAACAGATTCATTTTACACGTTGATTGAAATATTTAGTTATGGAAGTGGGGTGTTGCATGCACTTTCGTGTTGACATTTGGTTTTGGTTAAGTTTTCAATAAAATTGAGCAAGTTATTCATATAAAAATAAAAATTATGTAGAATACGTGATGTACATGTGCATGAAACAAAGAGTAATTGTAATTCTAGAAATAATTAATTTTAAATTGTTAAATGTAAAATCAAGAATTTAGATATCCAAACAAGTTTGACATGATATGAAATTTCGAATTCAAGTTATAAAACTGAAGTTATGTTTAATGTAATATTTTATTCTTTAAAGTGATCAGAATTTTCGAGGTAACTTTAAATTAATGGAACCTCATCATAAATATTGAACTCATATTTTTATTATTTAAAAATAAGGTACATTCCATGGTAGCATCAGGAATTATAATCACTTTCATTTTCCTCTTTAATTTATTGGTGTTCATTTATTTATTTTGTTGAGTCCCCATTTTGGGAAACATAAATTAACCTAGTGGACAAATTAGCAGATTCGTCGTGTCCCTGTTGGGACAATTATATGAATGCATTTTAATTTGCCAACAGAAGCTGCTATCACATGTGTTTGTGATAATAACAATACAATTTTATTTTTTTGCTCCTAAAAAAAAAAAATTGATTTAGGAATCTTAGCATCAAAGTCAACAAATACTTTAATATGAAAGCTTTATATGACCTAACATAAGTTCACACTGTTTACGTATTTTGAGCTTGAG
>NW_025874524.1:0-3060 GCF_002878395.1 Capsicum annuum | reverse complement strand
TATATATATATATATATATATATATATACTAGTCCCGGGTGGCAGCCTGTGGTAAACCCGGGCCCAACCTCACAATATAAACATAGTATCTAATCTATCAAATAAGTATAGTTTGTTCCATACTTTCAACAATGTTATTCAAATTAATCATATCTGGACAGTAAAATTTCAGAACTATTAAATTTTTAAATTTGTAATTATCTTTTTATCTTTTCGCTTTTTGTGACATTAAGTTATTGAAAGAGTAGTTCGAAATTTCCTGCAAACTCTTAAAAATTAAATCATTATATAAACGTATTTGCAAGTTAAAGAAAAAATTATTTGTATTTTCAAATCGATATGTAATATAAAAATTATTTTCATGGAATGTTTTGAGAATATAACGTCCAATAATTCAAATTAAACTTAATCATATATTGATTAATTTCTTGAATAGTTTCACTCCTATGTGAATCAATATATATTTTGAGATTAATTTTTTCTATAAAATTTATAAAAAAAATTAAATACTTGCAACATATATATACTTACCACGTAATAACAAGAGGGGGGGGGGGCAAGGGGGGGGGGGGGGGGGGGGGGGGTGGGGATGAAATTTAAGTTTGCCGAACCTCTTTAAAATTTTCTTATTTATTAAATTATATAAAGACTTTGAAACTAAAGTAGTAATTTCCCTACTCCTAGTTTTCTTCTTCTTTATTTTTTTTTTAAAAAAGATAATTAAGCAATTGAAACACAATGAAAAATTCAATAGTAATTTTTCATATTATGACACACCACCAAGTGCAAAGATTCATGTGACAAGGAGGAAATATTTCATCTTTATCAATCGCATGTCATTGTTTTAGAGATTAATAAATTCTCAAACATAAATTAAAAAATAATTAAATTTCATTATAAGAAATATGTACAAAAAAGAACAAGTAATCTAATAGGAAACAAGAAGGGATTTACCAAAGAATACTATATATAATTCAATTATAGAGGTCCAAATGAAAATAATCATTAAATAATGAATGAGGATAAAAATAATAATGTGTTGGAAAAAATAATAGACACATGTAGCAATTTTTATATAAATATTTTTGTGAGGACTACCAAATCTTATCTTAGTCTCTCTTATATATAAGTATAATATATATATATATGTGTGTGTGTGTGTGTGTGTGTATGTATATAGGAGTATATGTGTGTGTATGTATGTATGTATATATGTACATATTGTGATTTTAGGGATTTTAATAACGGTTTTTCTTGAATTTAGAGTGATGCGAACCTTTTTGTAATGTATTTAATTGTCAACTTAAGCTACTTAGACTAATGATGGAAATTTCAAAGGGAGATATCTGGACCTGGAGCTACTCATCTTGATCTTTGTTATGTTAGGATGTAAGGAAAGGAAAAGAAGGTGATACGCAAGAAGAGGAAAGACGAATGTTAAAAAGTACCTATAAGTACTTCACTTAGCTTTTCGATAGTCTTCTTGTAATATTTTTGATTGTCAAGAATGTTGAACAATATTTCAACCTTAAGGATGGAATCCCGCCTCTCGATCACTTTGACTTCGAGAAAGACAATATATTTTGATATCAAAGGACTATGTACTCATTTTTATATGTGTGACTCACACGGTGTAAGCTAGGCTTAATTATGATAGAATAGCCTCCAATAAAATCTAACAAGCCTTATGTTTGAAGAACATGAATTAGACACATCTTGTTAAATCAGTTAAATTTTTATGTATGTCAGACCATATATTCATAAGTGTCAAAATATTTAATTTCTTCTTTTATATCATTCAGATCGTGTGTATGAATCTAGACTTTGATACCAACTTTGTTACATATATTCACATAAGTGACTCTACTGGATCCATTTTGATATGACGAGATCGACGAACTTAAGTTATGATACCAACTTTTTCACGATCCAATTAGACATGAGTGACACCTACCCCATTCTCTAGTGGGAGAACCAATAACCTCAGATACATTAACTAATACTTAGAGAAAAGTAGAAGAAAACTATTTCATTAATAGTTTTAAAATCATCTAGTATAACAATGTAAGAAAATGTGAAATTAAATATTGAAATAAAAACACATCTAGAATCCAAAAGTCGATGTACCAAAACATACTAAGAATGTCAAGAAGGGTATGCAACCCTCAAAACCAATGGAAAATGCATAATGTCCAAACTAAGGACCATGTCATAAAAGAAAAATTTCATGGTAGCCCGAATAAGTTGCTCGCCCCTGAAATTTAGATGACACACTAGAATCACAATTGAGGTCTTGCAAGAGCTACTGAAATATGCGCTGTACTCAACGAAAGTAAGAGCAGGTACAGTATCAACACACAAAAGCAACAGTATATCGGTAGGGTCATTTGGCCAAACCAAGATGAGAATATGAACATTTAATCAAAACGTAGTACAATAAATTAATTCATGCTCATTCTAAACTACACCTAGCATAACAAGTATCAATTAAGTAGTTTAGTATTACAAGCAACAAGTCAAGCCATTTTCAACCAAGTCAAGTAAGTCAAGCCAAGTCAAAGCAAGTCAAGACAAGTTAAGCAATAATTCAACATATAGACATATTATCCGATTCACTCATGGAGCCGTCAGATTCACCTGTACCTCATACATACACACTATATAGAATCATATCCTCTAGTCATGACCTGTAGGAAAAAAATTTCATCTGTCACAAAAACTCAGACACAAGTGTCTACCAACCTTATTCCACTCATAAGCCAAGGGAATATTCAAATACCAAAATATTTCTTATTTAACCAAAAAATAAGTCAAAATCATACAATAAGATAACATCATTGAATTGACAACATCAAACAACATGTACTAACAATTCATACTAAGAAGTAGTTAATATGCACATATAGAGTAGATTGAATTAAACTACAATACCATCACCTGCCTTGAATCAAGCTTGTACAACTCCACTAACACATTGTTTGGATGGTGGTTTTTCATGGTATGGTATGATATACTTACTAAGAGAACCATGTTTGTTTTAATTGTTTCTTAAAATGTATG
>NW_025874523.1:0-1284 GCF_002878395.1 Capsicum annuum | reverse complement strand
TGCTAGTGAATATAGTTATGGAGGAGTACTTAAATATAGATATGAAGAAGAAAAATTAGAACATCATTGTAGATACTACTCAGGTACGTTTAATGAAACATAAATAAAATAGGAAATAAATAGAAAAGAATTATGTTCATTATATAAATGTTTGATGGAACTGTCAAATTGGCATACGAGGTTGTTAACAAAATATTTTAACCTTGTAGCCAAACGAACTACCCAGTAACTGAACTGTCAACTCCAGAAAGTCACAAATGATTTAGGGCTACTGTAGGAATTCTCTTGATGTCAAAAATATGTGGAAATATAGAAATAACCTTGTTTTATTACTATATCTACTACTAGAAAGACATTTGTTTGCAAAAGTAAAGGGTTAGGATGTGCCTGAAGGCTCGAATAAGTAGGCATACTGGGCCACATCTTTCTCTCGATCTCCTAGGTATCGTAGCTATAGAACCTTAACTACATGAATCTCCTTATAGCGTAATCACCTGAAATCCTTATTTAATATAAAGACTAGCTCTTCACAACGGTAAATCTCTCAATCAACTAAACTGAGTCCTACTGAAGTATATTAGACTTGTTGGGAATGTAATACCGCAACATAAAAACATGAAAAACTGGATGAAAAATGAAAAAATATGAGGGCATGGAGAACTCATAAGCCAAATCTTCAACTGTACAAAGGATCTCAAAAGGTCCAATATATCTGGGGATGAGCTTACCTTTCTTCCCAAACCCGATCACACCTTTAAAGAACAATACTTGATGGAACATCCATCTCCAACTCCATCTTTAATGAACGATACTTGAAGGAACACCTATCTCTAACTCTAAACGTGTAATGACCCTCTAGGTTATTTCCTTAATTTTTCTGCATTTTTAATTTTTTGAGCCTTCCCATAGTAGCTACATGTAATTTAAGAGTTGCCAAAATTGTTGGTTCGATTATCAGATAGTTTGTTTGGCTTAGGCTTATTTCCCTATTTTAGATCTTTTATTATTCAAAATTTGTTCATGGACCGAAACTACTAGTAGACAATCTCAGAATAAAAATTCCACTAATTCCATTAACTCTAGAATGTTGATTTTAGGCTAAAGGAACTCTTGGTTTAGGTTTTGAGGCTTCTAGACTCATTTTGGGCTATTGGGCAGATTATGTGAAAAACACAACTATAGGTATGGGCACTACACTAAGTTGAAATGATCTCAGATGAATGTTTTGATGGTTCCATTGTGTATGGAATGCTAAATTTAGTATGATAGTATATTATTTTTGCG